>NC_091181.1:22592084-22857990 GCF_040958095.1 Procambarus clarkii
TCATCGAATTTAGCAATATTTTGACCTTTATCATCCCCCTTTTCATTTATGTGATATAAACAAAATATCATCGAATTAGGCCTTTTTCCACGTTTTTGTGAATTTTCAGTTTATTGTTATTAATTCATTAAATATACGATAAAAATTATGCAAACACATAATTGATCAGAAAATAACCTTAAATACTTCATTTTCAATCATCTATTTGTTTCTCGTTAAAATACTGAGTAAGGAACTGAAAAGGGGAGAAGTTCTGTTTTTATTGCATATATCGACGTTTCAGCCGGATTAGAACGGTTTTACGTGTACATCTTCCATCGGTAATATAAACCGAAAATCAGGAACATTTTAGTTAATTTTAATGAAAACACATTGATTTTTATCATTTGTATTGGAAGCAACATCTTTATACGTCTTTTCTAGGGTCTAAAAAATACGAAACGTCGCTTTATGATTCGAAGTTAAAATCCTCAAATTTGGTATAATAATGACTTTTTTCACGCTTTTCATGTAGTTTGATATTACGTAAATATATTCATTTTTACCAATATTTCGATACTATTTCATGTAGTATCACGATATGTGATTTGGCCTTCATATCTCAGATTTTCGCATAATATTGCATTTTAAGCAAGTTTTCTTTCATTTTGTTTCGTTCTAAAAATCATCGAATTCAGCAATATTTTGACGTTTATCATCCCCTTTTCCTTTAGGTGATTTAAACAAAATATCATCGAATAAGGCAATATTTTGCTGTTTTTCCACATATTTGTGAATTTTCAGTTTATTGCTATTAATTCATTAAATATATGATAAAAATGATGCAAACACAATTGATTAGAAATTAACCGTAAACACTTCATTTTCAGTCAACTATTTGTTTCTCGTTAAAATACTGAGTAAGACATCAAAAAGGGGAGAAGTTCTGTTTTATTGCATATATCGACGTTTCAGCCGAATTAGAGCGGTTTTACGTGTACATCTTCCATCGGTAATATAAACGAAAAATCAGGAACATTTTAGTTAATTCTAATGAAAACACATTGATTTTTATCATTTGTATTTGAAACAACATTGTCATATGTCTTTTCTTGGATCTAAATAATACGAAACCTCGCTGTATGATTTGAAGTTAAAATCCTCAAATATGGTAATATAGTGACTTTTTTCACGTTATTCATGTAGTGTGATTTTACGTATATATATTCGTTTTTACCAATATTTCGATACTACTTCATGTTTTCTCACGATATGTGATTTGGCCTTCAAATCTCAGAATTTCGCAAATTTTGCATTTTTAAATAAGTTTTCTTGCATTTTGTTTTGTACTAAAAATCATCGAATTTAGCAATATTTTGACCTTTATCATCCCCCTTTTCATTTATGTGATATAAACAAAATATCATCGAATTAGGCCTTTTTCCACGTTTTTGTGAATTTTCAGTTTATTGTTATTAATTCATTAAATATACGATAAAAATTATGCAAACACATAATTGATCAGAAAATAACCTTAAATACTTCATTTTCAATCATCTATTTGTTTCTCGTTAAAATACTGAGTAAGGAACTGAAAAGGGGAGAAGTTCTGTTTTTATTGCATATATCGACGTTTCAGCCGGATTAGAACGGTTTTACGTGTACATCTTCCATCGGTAATATAAACCGAAAATCAGGAACATTTTAGTTAATTTTAATGAAAACACATTGATTTTTATCATTTGTATTGGAAGCAACATCTTTATACGTCTTTTCTAGGGTCTAAAAAATACGAAACGTCGCTTTATGATTCGAAGTTAAAATCCTCAAATTTGGTATAATAATGACTTTTTTCACGCTTTTCATGTAGTTTGATATTACGTAAATATATTCATTTTTACCAATATTTCGATACTATTTCATGTAGTATCACGATATGTGATTTGGCCTTCATATCTCAGATTTTCGCATAATATTGCATTTTAAGCAAGTTTTCTTTCATTTTGTTTCGTTCTAAAAATCATCGAATTCAGCAATATTTTGACGTTTATCATCCCCTTTTCCTTTAGGTGATTTAAACAAAATATCATCGAATAAGGCAATATTTTGCTGTTTTTCCACATATTTGTGAATTTTCAGTTTATTGCTATTAATTCATTAAATATATGATAAAAATGATGCAAACACAATTGATTAGAAATTAACCGTAAACACTTCATTTTCAGTCAACTATTTGTTTCTCGTTAAAATACTGAGTAAGACATCAAAAAGGGGAGAAGTTCTGTTTTATTGCATATATCGACGTTTCAGCCGAATTAGAGCGGTTTTACGTGTACATCTTCCATCGGTAATATAAACGAAAAATCAGGAACATTTTAGTTAATTCTAATGAAAACACATTGATTTTTATCATTTGTATTTGAAACAACATTGTCATATGTCTTTTCTTGGATCTAAATAATACGAAACCTCGCTGTATGATTTGAAGTTAAAATCCTCAAATATGGTAATATAGTGACTTTTTCACGTTATTCATGTAGTGTGATTTTACGTATATATATTCGTTTTTACCAATATTTCGATACTACTTCATGTTTTCTCACGATATGTGATTTGGCCTTCAAATCTCAGAATTTCGCAAATTTTGCATTTTTAAACAAGTTTTCTTGCATTTTGTTTTGTACTAAAAATCATCGAATTTAGCAATATTTTGACCTTTATCATCCCCTTTTCATTTACGTGATATAAACAAAATATCATCGAATTAGGCCTCTTTCCACGTTTTTGTAAATTTTCAGTTTATTGTTATTAATTCATTACATATACGATTAAAATTATGCAAACACATAATTGATCAGAAAATAACCTTAAATACTTCATTTTCAATCATCTATTTCTTTCTCGTTAAAATACTGAGTAAGGAATTGAAATGGGGAGAAGTTCTGTTTTTATTGCATATATCGATGTTTCAGCCGGATTAGAACGGTTTTACGTGTACATCTTCCATCGGTAATATAAACCGAAAATCAGGAACATTTTAGTTAATTTTAATGAAAACACATTGATTTTTATCATTTGTATTGGAAGCAACATCTTTATACGTCTTTTCTAGGGTCTAAAAAATACGAAACGTCGCTCTATGATTCGAAGTTAAAATCCTCAAATTTGGTATAATAATGACTTTTTTCACGCTTTTCATGTAGTTTCATATTACGTAAATATATTCATTTTTACCAATATTTCGATACTATTTCATGTAGTATCACGATATGTGCTTTGGCCTTCATATCTCAGATTTTCGCATAATATTGCATTTTAAGCAAGTTTTCTTGCATTTTGTTTCGTACTAAAAATCATCAAATTCAGCAATATTTTGACGTTTATCATCCCCTTTTCCTTTAGGTGATATAAACAAAATATCATCGAATTAGGCAATATTTTGCTGTTTTCCACGTATTTGTGATTTTTTAGTTTATTGCTAATAATTCATTATTATGCGATAAAAATGATGCAAACACATAATTGATTAGAAATTAACCGTAAACACTTCATTTTCAATCAACTATTTGTTTCTCGTTAAAATACTGAGTAAGATATTGGAAAGAGGAGAAGTTCTGTTTTTATTGCATATATCGACGTTTCAGCCTGATTAGAGCGGTTTTACGTGTACATCTTTCATCGGTAATATAAACGGAAAATCAGTACCATTTTAGTTAATTCTAATGAAAACAAATGGATTTTTATCATTTGTATTTGAAACAACATTGTCATGTCTTTTCTTGGATCTAAATAATACGAAACCTCGCTCTATGATTTGAAGTTAAAATCCTCAAATATGGTAATATAGTGACTTTTTTCACGTTATTCATGTAGTGTGATTTTACGCATATATATTCGTTTTTACCAATATTTCGATACTACTTCATGTTTTCTCACGATATGTGATTTGGCCTTCAAATCTCAGAATTTCGCAAATTTTGCATTTTTAAATAAGTTTTCTTGCATTTTGTTTTGTACTTAAAATCATCGAATTTAGCAATATTTTGACCTTTATCATCCACTTTTCCTTTACGTGATATAAACAAAATATCGAATTAGGCAATATTTTGACGTTATTCCACGTTTTCGTGAATTTTCAGTTTATTGGTATTATTTCATTAAGTATACGATAAAAATTATGCAAACACATAATTGATCAGAAAATAACCTTAAATACTTCATTTTTAATCATCTAATTGTTTCTCGTTAAAATACTGAGTATGATATTGAAAAGGGGAGAAGTTCTGTTTTATTGCATATATCGACGTTTCAGCCGGATTAAAACGGTTTTACGTGTACATCTTCCATCGGTAATATAAACCGAAAATCAGGAACATTTTAGTCAATTTTAATGAAAACACATTGATTTTTATCATTTGTATTGGAAGCAACATCTTTATACGTCTTTTCTAGGGCCAAAAAAATACGAAACGTCGCTCGAAAACGTATGTCTTTTCTTGGATCTAAATAATACGAAACCTCGCTGTATGATTTGAAGTTAAAATCCTCAAATTTGGTATAATAATGACTTTTTTCACGCTTTTCATGTAGTTTGATATTACGTAAATATATTCATTTTTACCAATATTTCGATACTATTTCATGTAGTATCACGATATGTGCTTTGGCCTTCATATCTCAGATTTTCGCATAATATTGCATTTTAAGCAAGTTTTCTTGCATTTTGTTTCGTACTAAAAATCATCGAATTCAGCAATATTTTGACGTTTATCATCCCCTTTTCCTTTAGGTGATATAAACAAAATATCATCGAATAAGGCAATATTTTGCTGTTTTTCCACGTATTTGTGAATTTTCAGTTTATTGCTATTAATTCATTAAAAATATGATAAAAATGATGCAAACACAATTGATTAGAAATTAACCGTAAACACTTCATTTTCAATCAACTATTTGTTTCTCGTTAAAATACTGAGTAAGACATTAAAAAGGGGAGAAGTTCTGTTTTATTGCATATATCGACGTTTCAGCCGAATTAGAGCGGTTTTACGTGTACATCTTCCATCGGTAATATAAACGAAAAATCAGGAACATTTTAGTTAATTCTAATGAAAACACATTGATTTTTATCATTTGTATTTGAAACAACATTGTCATATGTCTTTTCTTGGATCTAAATAATACGAAACCTCGCTGTATGATTTGAAGTTAAAATCCTCAAATATGGTAATATAGTGACTTTTTTCACGTTATTCATGTAGTGTGATTTTACGTATATATATTCGTTTTTACCAATATTTCGATACTACTTCATGTTTTCTCACGATATGTGATTTGGCCTTCAAATCTCAGAATTTCGCAAATTTTGCATTTTTAAATAAGTTTTCTTGCATTTTGTTTTGTACTAAAAATCATCGAATTTAGCAATATTTTGACCTTTATCATCCCCCTTTTCATTTATGTGATATAAACAAAATATCATCGAATTAGGCCTTTTTCCACGTTTTTGTGAATTTTCAGTTTATTGTTATTAATTCATTAAATATACGATAAAAATTATGCAAACACATAATTGATCAGAAAATAACCTTAAATACTTCATTTTCAATCATCTATTTGTTTCTCGTTAAAATACTGAGTAAGGAACTGAAAAGGGGAGAAGTTCTGTTTTTATTGCATATATCGACGTTTCAGCCGGATTAGAACGGTTTTACGTGTACATCTTCCATCGGTAATATAAACCGAAAATCAGGAACATTTTAGTTAATTTTAATGAAAACACATTGATTTTTATCATTTGTATTGGAAGCAACATCTTTATACGTCTTTTCTAGGGTCTAAAAAATACGAAACGTCGCTTTATGATTCGAAGTTAAAATCCTCAAATTTGGTATAATAATGACTTTTTTCACGCTTTTCATGTAGTTTGATATTTCGTAAATATATTCATTTTTACCAATATTTCGATACTATTTCATGTAGTATCACGATATGTGATTTGGCCTTCATATCTCAGATTTTCGCATAATATTGCATTTTAAGCAAGTTTTCTTTCATTTTGTTTCGTTCTAAAAATCATCGAATTCAGCAATATTTTGACGTTTATCATCCCCTTTTCCTTTAGGTGATTTAAACAAAATATCATCGAATAAGGCAATATTTTGCTGTTTTTCCACATATTTGTGAATTTTCAGTTTATTGCTATTAATTCATTAAATATATGATAAAAATGATGCAAACACAATTGATTAGAAATTAACCGTAAACACTTCATTTTCAGTCAACTATTTGTTTCTCGTTAAAATACTGAGTAAGACATCAAAAAGGGGAGAAGTTCTGTTTTATTGCATATATCGACGTTTCAGCCGAATTAGAGCGGTTTTACGTGTACATCTTCCATCGGTAATATAAACGAAAAATCAGGAACATTTTAGTTAATTCTAATGAAAACACATTGATTTTTATCATTTGTATTTGAAACAACATTGTCATATGTCTTTTCTTGGATCTAAATAATACGAAACCTCGCTGTATGATTTGAAGTTAAAATCCTCAAATATGGTAATATAGTGACTTTTTCACGTTATTCATGTAGTGTGATTTTACGTATATATATTCGTTTTTACCAATATTTCGATACTACTTCATGTTATCTCACGATATGTGATTTGGCCTTCAAATCTCAGAATTTCGCAAATTTTGCATTTTTAAACAAGTTTTCTTGCATTTTGTTTTGTACTTAAAATCATCGAATTTAGCAATATTTTGACCTTTATCATCCACTTTTCCTTTACGTGATATAAACAAAATATCGAATTAGGCAATATTTTGACGTTATTCCACGTTTTCGTGAATTTTCAGTTTATTGGTATTATTTCATTAAGTATACGATAAAAATTATGCAAACACATAATTGATCAGAAAATAACCTTAAATACTTCATTTTTAATCATCTAATTGTTTCTCGTTAAAATACTGAGTATGATATTGAAAAGGGGAGAAGTTCTGTTTTATTGCATATATCGACGTTTCAGCCGGATTAAAACGGTTTTACGTGTACATCTTCCATCGGTAATATAAACCGAAAATCAGGAACATTTTAGTCCATTTTAATGAAAACACATTGATTTTTATCATTTGTATTGGAAGCAACATCTTTATACGTCTTTTCTAGGGCCAAAAAAATACGAAACGTCGCTCGATGATTCGAAGTTAAAATCCTCAAATTTGGTATAATAATGACTTTTTTCACGCTTTTCATGTAGTTTGATATTACGTAAATATATTCATTTTTACCAATATTTCGATACTATTTCATGTAGTATCACGATATGTGCTTTGGCCTTCATATCTCAGATTTTCGCATAATATTGCATTTTAAGCAAGTTTTCTTGCATTATGTTTCGTACTAAAAATCATCGAATTCAGCAATATTTTGACGTTTATTGACCCTTTTCCTTTAGGTGATATAAACAAAATATCATCGAATAAGGCAATATTTTGCTGTTTTTCCACGTATTTGTGAATTTTCAGTTTATTGCTATTAATTCATTAAAAATATGATAAAAATGATGCAAACACAATTGATTAGAAATTAACCGTAAACACTTCATTTTCAATCAACTATTTGTTTCTCGTTAAAATACTGAGTAAGACATTAAAAAGGGGAGAAGTTCTGTTTTATTGCATATATCGACGTTTCAGCCGAATTAGAGCGGTTTTACGTGTACATCTTCCATCGGTAATATAAACGAAAAATCAGGAACATTTTAGTTAATTCTAATGAAAACACATTGATTTTTATCATTTGTATTTGAAACAACATTGTCATATGTCTTTTCTTGGATCTAAATAATACGAAACCTCGCTGTATGATTTGAAGTTAAAATCCTCAAATATGGTAATATAGTGACTTTTTTCACGTTATTCATGTAGTGTGATTTTACGTATATATATTCGTTTTTACCAATATTTCGATACTACTTCATGTTTTCTCACGATATGTGATTTGGCCTTCAAATCTCAGAATTTCGCAAATTTTGCATTTTTAAATAAGTTTTCTTGCATTTTGTTTTGTACTAAAAATCATCGAATTTAGCAATATTTTGACCTTTATCATCCCCCTTTTCATTTATGTGATATAAACAAAATATCATCGAATTAGGCCTTTTTCCACGTTTTTGTGAATTTTCAGTTTATTGTTATTAATTCATTAAATATACGATAAAAATTATGCAAACACATAATTGATCAGAAAATAACCTTAAATACTTCATTTTCAATCATCTATTTGTTTCTCGTTAAAATACTGAGTAAGGAACTGAAAAGGGGAGAAGTTCTGTTTTTATTGCATATATCGACGTTTCAGCCGGATTAGAACGGTTTTACGTGTACATCTTCCATCGGTAATATAAACCGAAAATCAGGAACATTTTAGTTAATTTTAATGAAAACACATTGATTTTTATCATTTGTATTGGAAGCAACATCTTTATACGTCTTTTCTAGGGTCTAAAAAATACGAAACGTCGCTTTATGATTCGAAGTTAAAATCCTCAAATTTGGTATAATAATGACTTTTTTCACGCTTTTCATGTAGTTTGATATTACGTAAATATATTCATTTTTACCAATATTTCGATACTATTTCATGTAGTATCACGATATGTGATTTGGCCTTCATATCTCAGATTTTCGCATAATATTGCATTTTAAGCAAGTTTTCTTTCATTTTGTTTCGTTCTAAAAATCATCGAATTCAGCAATATTTTGACGTTTATCATCCCCTTTTCCTTTAGGTGATTTAAACAAAATATCATCGAATAAGGCAATATTTTGCTGTTTTTCCACATATTTGTGAATTTTCAGTTTATTGCTATTAATTCATTAAATATATGATAAAAATGATGCAAACACAATTGATTAGAAATTAACCGTAAACACTTCATTTTCAGTCAACTATTTGTTTCTCGTTAAAATACTGAGTAAGACATCAAAAAGGGGAGAAGTTCTGTTTTATTGCATATATCGACGTTTCAGCCGAATTAGAGCGGTTTTACGTGTACATCTTCCATCGGTAATATAAACGAAAAATCAGGAACATTTTAGTTAATTCTAATGAAAACACATTGATTTTTATCATTTGTATTTGAAACAACATTGTCATATGTCTTTTCTTGGATCTAAATAATACGAAACCTCGCTGTATGATTTGAAGTTAAAATCCTCAAATATGGTAATATAGTGACTTTTTCACGTTATTCATGTAGTGTGATTTTACGTATATATATTCGTTTTTACCAATATTTCGATACTACTTCATGTTATCTCACGATATGTGATTTGGCCTTCAAATCTCAGAATTTCGCAAATTTTGCATTTTTAAACAAGTTTTCTTGCATTTTGTTTTGTACTAAAAATCATCGAATTTAGCAATATTTTGACCTTTATCATCCACTTTTCCTTTACGTGATATAAACAAAATATCGAATTAGGCAATATTTTGACGTTATTCCACGTTTTCGTGAATTTTCAGTTTATTGGTATTATTTCATTAAGTATACGATAAAAATTATGCAAACACATAATTGATCAGAAAATAACCTTAAATACTTCATTTTTAATCATCTAATTGTTTCTCGTTAAAATACTGAGTATGATATTGAAAAGGGGAGAAGTTCTGTTTTATTGCATATATCGACGTTTCAGCCGGATTAAAACGGTTTTACGTGTACATCTTCCATCGGTAATATAAACCGAAAATCAGGAACATTTTAGTCAATTTTAATGAAAACACATTGATTTTTATCATTTGTATTGGAAGCAACATCTTTATACGTCTTTTCTAGGGCCAAAAAAATACGAAACGTCGCTCGATGATTCGAAGTTAAAATCCTCAAATTTGGTATAATAATGACTTTTTTCACGCTTTTCATGTAGTTTGATATTACGTAAATATATTCATTTTTACCAATATTTCGATACTATTTCATGTAGTATCACGATATGTGCTTTGGCCTTCATATCTCAGATTTTCGCATAATATTGCATTTTAAGCAAGTTTTCTTGCATTTTGTTTCGTACTAAAAATCATCGAATTCAGCAATATTTTGACGTTTATCATCCCCTTTTCCTTTAGGTGATATAAACAAAATATCATCGAATAAGGCAATATTTTGCTGTTTTTCCACGTATTTGTGAATTTTCAGTTTATTGCTATTAATTCATTAAAAATATGATAAAAATGATGCAAACACAATTGATTAGAAATTAACCGTAAACACTTCATTTTCAATCAACTATTTGTTTCTCGTTAAAATACTGAGTAAGACATTAAAAAGGGGAGAAGTTCTGTTTTATTGCATATATCGACGTTTCAGCCGAATTAGAGCGGTTTTACGTGTACATCTTCCATCGGTAATATAAACGAAAAATCAGGAACATTTTAGTTAATTCTAATGAAAACACATTGATTTTTATCATTTGTATTTGAAACAACATTGTCATGTCTTTTCTTGGATCTAAATAATACGAAACCTCGCTGTATGATTTGAAGTTAAAATCCTCAAATATGGTAATATAGTGACTTTTTTCACGTTATTCATGTAGTGTGATTTTACGTATATATATTCGTTTTTACCAATATTTCGATACTACTTCATGTTTTCTCACGATATGTGATTTGGCCTTCAAATCTCAGAATTTCGCAAATTTTGCATTTTTAAATTAGTTTTCTTGCATTTTGTTTTGTACTAAAAATCATCGAATTTAGCAATATTTTGACCTTTATCATCCCCCTTTTCATTTATGTGATATAAACAAAATATCATCGAATTAGGCCTTTTTCCACGTTTTTGTGAATTTTCAGTTTATTGTTATTAATTCATTAAATATACGATAAAAATTATGCAAACACATAATTGATCAGAAAATAACCTTAAATACTTCATTTTCAATCATCTATTTGTTTCTCGTTAAAATACTGAGTAAGGAACTGAAAAGGGGAGAAGTTCTGTTTTTATTGCATATATCGACGTTTCAGCCGGATTAGAACGGTTTTACGTGTACATCTTCCATCGGTAATATAAACCGAAAATCAGGAACATTTTAGTTAATTTTAATGAAAACACATTGATTTTTATCATTTGTATTGGAAGCAACATCTTTATACGTCTTTTCTAGGGTCTAAAAAATACGAAACGTCGCTTTATGATTCGAAGTTAAAATCCTCAAATTTGGTATAATAATGACTTTTTTCACGCTTTTCATGTAGTTTGATATTACGTAAATATATTCATTTTTACCAATATTTCGATACTATTTCATGTAGTATCACGATATGTGATTTGGCCTTCATATCTCAGATTTTCGCATAATATTGCATTTTAAGCAAGTTTTCTTTCATTTTGTTTCGTTCTAAAAATCATCGAATTCAGCAATATTTTGACGTTTATCATCCCCTTTTCCTTTAGGTGATTTAAACAAAATATCATCGAATAAGGCAATATTTTGCTGTTTTTCCACATATTTGTGAATTTTCAGTTTATTGCTATTAATTCATTAAATATATGATAAAAATGATGCAAACACAATTGATTAGAAATTAACCGTAAACACTTCATTTTCAGTCAACTATTTGTTTCTCGTTAAAATACTGAGTAAGACATCAAAAAGGGGAGAAGTTCTGTTTTATTGCATATATCGACGTTTCAGCCGAATTAGAGCGGTTTTACGTGTACATCTTCCATCGGTAATATAAACGAAAAATCAGGAACATTTTAGTTAATTCTAATGAAAACACATTGATTTTTATCATTTGTATTTGAAACAACATTGTCATATGTCTTTTCTTGGATCTAAATAATACAAAACCTCGCTGTATGATTTGAAGTTAAAATCCTCAAATATGGTAATATAGTGACTTTTTCACGTTATTCATGTAGTGTGATTTTACGTATATATATTCGTTTTTACCAATATTTCGATACTACTTCATGTTATCTCACGATATGTGATTTGGCCTTCAAATCTCAGAATTTCGCAAATTTTGCATTTTTAAACAAGTTTTCTTGCATTTTGTTTTGTACTAAAAATCATCGAATTTAGCAATATTTTGACCTTTATCATCCCCTTTTCATTTACGTGATATAAACAAAATATCATCGAATTAGGCCTTTTTCCACGTTTTTGTAAATTTTCAGTTTATTGTTATTAATTCATTAAATATACGATTAAAATTATGCAAACACATAATTGATCAGAAAATAACCTTAAATACTTCATTTTCAATCATCTATTTCTTTCTCGTTAAAATACTGAGTAAGGAATTGAAATGGGGAGAAGTTCTGTTTTTATTGCATATATCGATGTTTCAGCCGGATTAGAACGGTTTTACGTGTACATCTTCCATCGGTAATATAAACCGAAAATCAGGAACATTTTAGTTAATTTTAATGAAAACACATTGATTTTTATCATTTGTATTGGAAGCAACATCTTTATACGTCTTTTCTAGGGTCTAAAAAATACGAAACGTCGCTCTATGATTCGAAGTTAAAATCCTCAAATTTGGTATAATAATGACTTTTTTCACGCTTTTCATGTAGTTTGATATTACGTAAATATATTCATTTTTACCAATATTTCGATACTATTTCATGTAGTATCACGATATGTGCTTTGGCCTTCATATCTCAGATTTTCGCATAATATTGCATTTTAAGCAAGTTTTCTTGCATTTTGTTTCGTACTAAAAATCATCAAATTCAGCAATATTTTGACGTTTATCATCCCCTTTTCCTTTAGGTGATATAAACAAAATATCATCGAATTAGGCAATATTTTGCTGTTTTCCACGTATTTGTGATTTTTCAGTTTATTGCTAATAATTCATTATTATGCGATAAAAATGATGCAAACACATAATTGATTAGAAATTAACCGTAAACACTTCATTTTCAATCAACTATTTGTTTCTCGTTAAAATACTGAGTAAGATATTGGAAAGAGGAGAAGTTCTGTTTTTATTGCATATATCGACGTTTCAGCTTGATTAGAGCGGTTTTACGTGTACATCTTTTATCGGTAATATAAACGGAAAATCAGTACCATTTTAGTTAATTCTAATGAAAACAAATGGATTTTTATCATTTGTATTTGAAACAACATTGTCATGTCTTTTCTTGGATCTAAATAATACGAAACCTCGCTCTATGATTTGAAGTTAAAATCCTCAAATATGGTAATATAGTGATATTTTCACGTTATTCATGTAGTGTGATTTTACGCATATATATTCGTTTTTACCAATATTTCGATACTACTTCATGTTTTCTCACGATATGTGATTTGGCCTTCAAATCTCAGAATTTCGCAAATTTTACATTTTTAAGCAAGTTTTCTTGCATTTTGTTTTGTACTTAAAATCATCGAATTTAGCAATATTTTGACCTTTATCATCCACTTTTCCTTTACGTGATATAAACAAAATATCGAATTAGGCAATATTTTGACGTTATTCCACGTTTTCGTGAATTTTCAGTTTATTGGTATTATTTCATTAAGTATACGATAAAAATTATGCAAACACATAATTGATCAGAAAATAACCTTAAATACTTCATTTTTAATCATCTAATTGTTTCTCGTTAAAATACTGAGTATGATATTGAAAAGGGGAGAAGTTCTGTTTTATTGCATATATCGACGTTTCAGCCGGATTAAAACGGTTTTACGTGTACATCTTCCATCGGTAATATAAACCGAAAATCAGGAACATTTTAGTCAATTTTAATGAAAACACATTGATTTTTATCATTTGTATTGGAAGCAACATCTTTATACGTCTTTTCTAGGGCCAAAAAAATACGAAACGTCGCTCGATGATTCGAAGTTAAAATCCTCAAATTTGGTATAATAATGACTTTTTTCACGCTTTTCATGTAGTTTGATATTACGTAAATATATTCATTTTTACCAATATTTCGATACTATTTCATGTTGTATCACGATATGTGCTTTGGCCTTCATATCTCAGATTTTCGCATAATATTGCATTTTAAGCAAGTTTTCTTGCATTTTGTTTCGTACTAAAAATCATCGAATTCAGCAATATTTTGACGTTTATCATCCCCTTTTCCTTTAGGTGATATAAACAAAATATCATCGAATAAGGCAATATTTTGCTGTTTTTCCACGTATTTGTGAATTTTCAGTTTATTGCTATTAATTCATTAAATATATGATAAAAATGATGCAAACACAACTGACTAGAAATTAACCGTAAACACTTCATTTTCAATCACCTATTTGTTTCTCGTTAAAATACTGAGTAAGACATTAAAAAGGGGAGAAGTTCTGTTTTATTGCATATATCGACGTTTCAGCCGAATTAGAGCGGTTTTACGTGTACATCTTCCATCGGTAATATAAACGAAAAATCAGGAACATTTTAGTTAATTCTAATGAAAACACATTGATTTTTATCATTTGTATTTGAAACAACATTGTCATATGTCTTTTCTTGGATCTAAATAATACGAAACCTCGCTGTATGATTTGAAGTTAAAATCCTCAAATATGGTAATATAGTGACTTTTTTTACGTTATTCATGTAGTGTGATTTTACGTATATATATTCGTTTTTACCAATATTTCGATACTACTTCATGTTTTCTCACGATATGTGATTTGGCCTTCAAATCTCAGAATTTCGCAAATTTTGCATTTTTAAACAAGTTTTCTTGCATTTTGTTTTGTACTAAAAATCATCGAATTTAGCAATATTTTGACCTTTATCATCCCCTTTTCATTTATGTGATATAAACAAAATATCATCGAATTAGGCCTTTTTCCACGTTTTTGTGAATTTTCAGTTTATTGTTATTAATTCATTAAATATACGATTAAAATTATGCAAACACATAATTGATCAGAAAATAACCTTAAATACTTCATTTTCAATCATCTATTTCTTTCTCGTTAAAATACTGAGTAAGGAATTGAAATGGGGAGAAGTTCTGTTTTTATTGCATATATCGATGTTTCAGCCGGATTAGAACGGTTTTACGTGTACATCTTCCATCGGTAATATAAACCGAAAATCAGGAACATTTTAGTTAATTTTAATGAAAACACATTGATTTTTATCATTTGTATTGGAAGCAACATCTTTATACGTCTTTTCTAGGGTCTAAAAAATACGAAACGTCGCTCTATGATTCGAAGTTAAAATCCTCAAATTTGGTATAATAATGACTTTTTTCACGCTTTTCATGTAGTTTGATATTACGTAAATATATTCATTTTTACCAATATTTCGATACTATTTCATGTAGTATCACGATATGTGCTTTGGCCTTCATATCTCAGATTTTCGCATAATATTGCATTTTAAGCAAGTTTTCTTGCATTTTGTTTCGTACTAAAAATCATCAAATTCAGCAATATTTTGACGTTTATCATCCCCTTTTCCTTTAGGTGATATAAACAAAATATCATCGAATTAGGCAATATTTTGCTGTTTTCCACGTATTTGTGATTTTTCAGTTTATTGCTAATAATTCATTATTATGCGATAAAAATGATGCAAACACATAATTGATTAGAAATTAACCGTAAACACTTCATTTTCAATCAACTATTTGTTTCTCGTTAAAATACTGAGTAAGATATTGGAAAGAGGAGAAGTTCTGTTTTTATTGCATATATCGACGTTTCAGCTTGATTAGAGCGGTTTTACGTGTACATCTTTTATCGGTAATATAAACGGAAAATCAGTACCATTTTAGTTAATTCTAATGAAAACAAATGGATTTTTATCATTTGTATTTGAAACAACATTGTCATGTCTTTTCTTGGATCTAAATAATACGAAACCTCGCTCTATGATTTGAAGTTAAAATCCTCAAATATGGTAATATAGTGATATTTTCACGTTATTCATGTAGTGTGATTTTACGCATATATATTCGTTTTTACCAATATTTCGATACTACTTCATGTTTTCTCACGATATGTGATTTGGCCTTCAAATCTCAGAATTTCGCAAATTTTACATTTTTAAGCAAGTTTTCTTGCATTTTGTTTTGTACTTAAAATCATCGAATTTAGCAATATTTTGACCTTTATCATCCACTTTTCCTTTACGTGATATAAACAAAATATCGAATTAGGCAATATTTTGACGTTATTCCACGTTTTCGTGAATTTTCAGTTTATTGGTATTATTTCATTAAGTATACGATAAAAATTATGCAAACACATAATTGATCAGAAAATAACCTTAAATACTTCATTTTTAATCATCTAATTGTTTCTCGTTAAAATACTGAGTATGATATTGAAAAGGGGAGAAGTTCTGTTTTATTGCATATATCGACGTTTCAGCCGGATTAAAACGGTTTTACGTGTACATCTTCCATCGGTAATATAAACCGAAAATCAGGAACATTTTAGTCAATTTTAATGAAAACACATTGATTTTTATCATTTGTATTGGAAGCAACATCTTTATACGTCTTTTCTAGGGCCAAAAAAATACGAAACGTCGCTCGATGATTCGAAGTTAAAATCCTCAAATTTGGTATAATAATGACTTTTTTCACGCTTTTCATGTAGTTTGATATTACGTAAATATATTCATTTTTACCAATATTTCGATACTATTTCATGTTGTATCACGATATGTGCTTTGGCCTTCATATCTCAGATTTTCGCATAATATTGCATTTTAAGCAAGTTTTCTTGCATTTTGTTTCGTACTAAAAATCATCGAATTCAGCAATATTTTGACGTTTATCATCCCCTTTTCCTTTAGGTGATATAAACAAAATATCATCGAATAAGGCAATATTTTGCTGTTTTTCCACGTATTTGTGAATTTTCAGTTTATTGCTATTAATTCATTAAATATATGATAAAAATGATGCAAACACAACTGACTAGAAATTAACCGTAAACACTTCATTTTCAATCACCTATTTGTTTCTCGTTAAAATACTGAGTAAGACATTAAAAAGGGGAGAAGTTCTGTTTTATTGCATATATCGACGTTTCAGCCGAATTAGAGCGGTTTTACGTGTACATCTTCCATCGGTAATATAAACGAAAAATCAGGAACATTTTAGTTAATTCTAATGAAAACACATTGATTTTTATCATTTGTATTTGAAACAACATTGTCATATGTCTTTTCTTGGATCTAAATAATACGAAACCTCGCTGTATGATTTGAAGTTAAAATCCTCAAATATGGTAATATAGTGACTTTTTTTACGTTATTCATGTAGTGTGATTTTACGTATATATATTCGTTTTTACCAATATTTCGATACTACTTCATGTTTTCTCACGATATGTGATTTGGCCTTCAAATCTCAGAATTTCGCAAATTTTGCATTTTTAAACAAGTTTTCTTGCATTTTGTTTTGTACTAAAAATCATCGAATTTAGCAATATTTTGACCTTTATCATCCCCTTTTCATTTATGTGATATAAACAAAATATCATCGAATTAGGCCTTTTTCCACGTTTTTGTGAATTTTCAGTTTATTGTTATTAATTCATTAAATATACGATAAAAATTATGCAAACACATAATTGAACAGAAAATAACCTTAAATACTTCATTTTCAATCTTCTATTTGTTTCTCGTTAAAATACTGAGTAAGGAATTGAAAAGGGGAGAAGTTCTGTTTTTATTGCATATATCGACGTTTCAGCCGGATTAGAACGGTTTTACGTGTACATCTTCCATCAGTAATATAAACCGAAAATTAGGAACATTTTAGATAATTTTAATGAAAACACATTGATTTTTGTCATTTGTATTGGGAGCAACATCTTTATACGTCTTTTCTAGGGTCTAAAAAATACGAAACGTCGCTCTATGATTCGAAGTTTAAATCCTCAAATTTGGTATAATAATGACTTTTTTCACGCTTTTCATGTAGTTGCATTTCATTACGTAAATATATTCATTTTTACCAATATTTCGATACTATTTCATGTAGTATCACGATATGTGATTTGGCCTTCATATCTCAGATTTTCGCATAATATTGCATTTTAAGCAAGTTTTCTTTCATTTTGTTTCGTTCTAAAAATCATCGAATTCAGCAATATTTTGACGTTTATCATCCCCTTTTCTTTTAGGTGATTTAAACAAAATATCATCGAATAAGGCAATATTTTGCTGTTTTTCCACATATTTGTGAATTTTCAGTTTATTGCTATTAATTCATTAAACATATGATAAAAATGATGCAAACACAATTGATTAGAAATTAACCGTAAACACTTCATTTTCAGTCAACTATTTGTTTCTCGTTAAAATACTGAGTAAGACATCAAAAAGGGGAGAAGTTCTGTTTTATTGCATATATCGACGTTTCAGCCGAATTAGAGCGGTTTTACGTGTACATCTTCCATCGGTAATATAAACGAAAAATCAGGAACATTTTAGTTAATTCTAATGAAAACACATTGATTTTTATCATTTGTATTTGAAACAACATTGTCATATGTCTTTTCTTGGATCTAAATAATACGAAACCTCGCTGTATGATTTGAAGTTAAAATCCTCAAATATGGTAATATAGTGACTTTTTTCACGTTATTCATGTAGTGTGATTTTACGTATATATATTCGTTTTTACCAATATTTCGATACTACTTCATGTTTTCTCACGATATGTGATTTGGCCTTCAAATCTCAGAATTTCGCAAATTTTGCATTTTTAAACAAGTTTTCTTGCATTTTGTTTTGTACTAAAAATCAACGAATTTAGCAATATTTTGACCTTTATCATCCCCTTTTCATTTATGTGATATAAACAAAATATCATCGAATTAGGCCTTTTTCCACGTTTTTGTAAATTTTCAGTTTATTGTTATTAATTCATTAAATATACGATTAAAATTATGCAAACACATAATTGATCAGAAAATAACCTTAAATACTTCATTTTCAATCATCTATTTCTTTCTCGTTAAAATACTGAGTAAGGAATGGAAATGGGGAGAAGTTCTGTTTTTATTGCATATATCGACGTTTCAGCCGGATTAGAACGGTTTTACGTGTACATCTTCCATCGGTAATATAAACCGAAAATCAGGAACATTTTAGTTAATTTTAATGAAAACACATTGATTTTTATCATTTGTATTGGAAGCAACATCTTTATACGTCTTTTCTAGGGTCTAAAAAATACGAAACGTCGCTCTATGATTCGAAGTTAAAATTCTCAAATTTGGTATAATAATGACTTTTTTCACGCTTTTCATGTAGTTTGATATTACGTAAATATATTCATTTTTACCAATATTTCGATACTATTTCATGTTGTATCACGATATGTGCTTTGGCCTTCATATCTCAGATTTTCGCATAATATTGCATTTTAAGCAAGTTTTCTTGCATTTTGTTTCGTACTAAAAATCATCAAATTCAGCAATATTTTGACGTTTATCATCCCCTTTTCCTTTAGGTGATATAAACAAAATATCATCGAATTAGGCAATATTTTGCTGTTTTCCACGTATTTGTGATTTTTCAGTTTATTGCTATTAATTCATTAATATACGATAAAAATGATGCAAACACATAATTGATTAGAAATTAACCGTAAACACTTCATTTTCAATCAACTATTTGTTTCTCGTTAAAATACTGAGTAAGACATTAAAAAGGGGAGAAGTTCTGTTTTATTGCATATATCGACGTTTCAGCCGAATTAGAGCGGTTTTACGTGTACATCTTCCATCGGTAATATAAACGAAAAATCAGGAACATTTTAGTTAATTCTAATGAAAACACATTGATTTTTATCATTTGTATTTGAAACAACATTGTCATATGTCTTTTCTTGGATCTAAATAATACGAAACCTCGCTGTATGATTTGAAGTTAAAATCCTCAAATATGGTAATATAGTGACTTTTTTTACGTTATTCATGTAGTGTGATTTTACGTATATATATTCGTTTTTACCAATATTTCGATACTACTTCATGTTTTCTCACGATATGTGATTTGGCCTTCAAATCTCAGAATTTCGCAAATTTTGCATTTTTAAACAAGTTTTCTTGCATTTTGTTTTGTACTAAAAATCATCGAATTTAGCAATATTTTGACCTTTATCATCCCCTTTTCATTTATGTGATATAAACAAAATATCATCGAATTAGGCCTTTTTCCACGTTTTTGTGAATTTTCAGTTTATTGTTATTAATTCATTAAATATACGATAAAAATTATGCAAACACATAATTGAACAGAAAATAACCTTAAATACTTCATTTTCAATCTTCTATTTGTTTCTCGTTAAAATACTGAGTAAGGAATTGAAAAGGGGAGAAGTTCTGTTTTTATTGCATATATCGACGTTTCAGCCGGATTAGAACGGTTTTACGTGTACATCTTCCATCAGTAATATAAACCGAAAATTAGGAACATTTTAGATAATTTTAATGAAAACACATTGATTTTTATCATTTGTATTGGGAGCAACATCTTTATACGTCTTTTCTAGGGTCTAAAAAATACGAAACGTCGCTCTATGATTCGAAGTTTAAATCCTCAAATTTGGTATAATAATGACTTTTTTCACGCTTTTCATGTAGTTGCATTTCATTACGTAAATATATTCATTTTTACCAATATTTCGATACTATTTCATGTAGTATCACGATATGTGATTTGGCCTTCATATCTCAGATTTTCGCATAATATTGCATTTTAAGCAAGTTTTCTTTCATTTTGTTTCGTTCTAAAAATCATCGAATTCAGCAATATTTTGACGTTTATCATCCCCTTTTCTTTTAGGTGATTTAAACAAAATATCATCGAATAAGGCAATATTTTGCTGTTTTTCCACATATTTGTGAATTTTCAGTTTATTGCTATTAATTCATTAAACATATGATAAAAATGATGCAAACACAATTGATTAGAAATTAACCGTAAACACTTCATTTTCAGTCAACTATTTGTTTCTCGTTAAAATACTGAGTAAGACATCAAAAAGGGGAGAAGTTCTGTTTTATTGCATATATCGACGTTTCAGCCGAATTAGAGCGGTTTTACGTGTACATCTTCCATCGGTAATATAAACGAAAAATCAGGAACATTTTAGTTAATTCTAATGAAAACACATTGATTTTTATCATTTGTATTTGAAACAACATTGTCATATGTCTTTTCTTGGATCTAAATAATACGAAACCTCGCTGTATGATTTGAAGTTAAAATCCTCAAATATGGTAATATAGTGACTTTTTTCACGTTATTCATGTAGTGTGATTTTACGTATATATATTCGTTTTTACCAATATTTCGATACTACTTCATGTTTTCTCACGATATGTGATTTGGCCTTCAAATCTCAGAATTTCGCAAATTTTGCATTTTTAAACAAGTTTTCTTGCATTTTGTTTTGTACTAAAAATCAACGAATTTAGCAATATTTTGACCTTTATCATCCCCTTTTCATTTATGTGATATAAACAAAATATCATCGAATTAGGCCTTTTTCCACGTTTTTGTAAATTTTCAGTTTATTGTTATTAATTCATTAAATATACGATTAAAATTATGCAAACACATAATTGATCAGAAAATAACCTTAAATACTTCATTTTCAATCATCTATTTCTTTCTCGTTAAAATACTGAGTAAGGAATGGAAATGGGGAGAAGTTCTGTTTTTATTGCATATATCGACGTTTCAGCCGGATTAGAACGGTTTTACGTGTACATCTTCCATCGGTAATATAAACCGAAAATCAGGAACATTTTAGTTAATTTTAATGAAAACACATTGATTTTTATCATTTGTATTGGAAGCAACATCTTTATACGTCTTTTCTAGGGTCTAAAAAATACGAAACGTCGCTCTATGATTCGAAGTTAAAATTCTCAAATTTGGTATAATAATGACTTTTTTCACGCTTTTCATGTAGTTTGATATTACGTAAATATATTCATTTTTACCAATATTTCGATACTATTTCATGTTGTATCACGATATGTGCTTTGGCCTTCATATCTCAGATTTTCGCATAATATTGCATTTTAAGCAAGTTTTCTTGCATTTTGTTTCGTACTAAAAATCATCAAATTCAGCAATATTTTGACGTTTATCATCCCCTTTTCCTTTAGGTGATATAAACAAAATATCATCGAATTAGGCAATATTTTGCTGTTTTCCACGTATTTGTGATTTTTCAGTTTATTGCTATTAATTCATTAATATACGATAAAAATGATGCAAACACATAATTGATTAGAAATTAACCGTAAACACTTCATTTTCAATCAACTATTTGTTTCTCGTTAAAATACTGAGTAAGATATTGGAAAGAGGAGAAGTTCTGTTTTTATTGCATATATCGACGTTTCAGCCCGATTAGAGCGGTTTTACGTGTACATCTTTCATCGGTAATATAAACGGAAAATCAGTACCATTTTAGTTAATTCTAATGAAAACAAATGGATTTTTATCATTTGTATTTGAAACAACATTGTCATGTCTTTTCTTGGATCTAAATAATACGAAACCTCGCTGTATGATTTGAAGTTAAAATCCTCAAATATGGTAATATAGTGACTTTTTTCACGTTATTCATGTAGTGTGATTTTACGCATATATATTCGTTTTTACCAATATTTCGATACTACTTCATGTTTTCTCACGATATGTGATTTGGCCTTCAAATCTCAGAATTTCGCAAATTTTTCATTTTTAAGCAAGTTTTCTTGCATTTTGTTTTGTACTTAAAATCATCGAATTTAGCAATATTTTGACCTTTATCATCCACTTTTACTTTACGTGATATAAATAAAATATCGAATTAGGCAATATTTTGACGTTATTCCACGTTTTTGTGAATTTTCAGTTTATTGTTATTGTTTCATTAAATATACGATAAAAATTATGCAAACACATAATTGATCAGAAAATAACCTTAAATACTTCATTTTTAATCATCTAATTGTTTCTCGTTAAAATACTGAGTATGATATTGAAAAGGGGAGAAGTTCTGTTTTTATTGCATATATCGACGTTTCAGCCGGATTAGAACGGTTTTACGTGTACATCTTCCATCGGTAATATAAACCGAAAATCAGGAACATTTTAGTCAATTTTAATGAAAACACATTGATTTTATTCACTTGTATTGGAAGCAACATCTTTATACGTCTTTTCTAGGGTCTAAAAAATTCGAAACGTCGCTCTATGATTCGAAGATTAAATCCTCAAATTTGGTATAATAATGACTTTTTTCACGTTTTTCAAGTAGTTTGATATTACGTAAATATATTCATTTTTACCAATATTTCGATATTATTTCATGTAGTATCACAATATGTGCTTTGGCCTTCAAATCTCAGATTTTCGCATAATATTGCATTTTAAGCAAGTTTTCTTGCATTTTGTTTCGTACTAAAAATCATCGAATTTAGCAATATTTTGACGTTTATCATCCTTTATTCCTTTATGTGATATAAACAAAATATCATCGAATTAGGCAATATTTTGCTGTTTTCGACGTTGTTGTGAATTTTCAGTTTATTGCTATTAATTCATTAAATATAAGATAAAAATGATCAAACACATAATTGATTAGAAATTAACCGTAAACACTTCATTTTCAATCAACTATTTGTTTCTCCTTAAAATACTGAGTAAAATATTGGAAAGGGGAGAAGTTCTGTTTTTATTGCATATATCAACGTTTCAGCCGGATTAGAGCGGTTTTACGTGTACATCTTCCATCGGAAGTATAAACGGAAAATCAGGAACATTTTAGTTAATTCTAATGAAAAACATTGATTTTTATCATTTGTATTTGAAACAACATTGTCATATGGTTTTTTCTTGGATCTAAATAATACGAAACCTCGCTCCATGATTTGAAGTTAAAATCCTCAAATATGGTAATATAGTGACTTTTTTCACGTTATTCATGTAGTGTGATTTTACGTATATATATTCGTTTTTACCAATATTTCGATACTACTTCATGTTTTCTCACGATATGTGATTTTGCATTCAAATCTCAGAATTTCGCATATTTTGGATTTTTAAGCAAGTTTTCTTGCATTTTGTTTTGTACTGAAAATCATCGAATTTAGCAATGTTTTGACCTTTATCATCCCCTTTTCCTTTATGTGATTTAAACAAAATATCACCAAATAATATCATCTGTTTTTCCACGTTTTTGTGAATTTTCAGTTTATTGTTATTAATTCATTAAATATACGATAAAAATTATGCAAACACATAATTGATCAGAAAATTACCTTAAATACTTCATTTTCAATCATCTATTTGTTTCTCGTTAAAATACTGAGTATGATATTGAAAAGGGGAGAAGTTCTGTTTTTATTGCATATATCGACGTTTCAGCCGGATTAGAACGGTTTTACGTGTACATCTTCCATCGGTAATATAAACCAAAAATCAGGAACATTTTAGTCAATTTTAATGAAAACACATTGATTTTTATCATTTGTATTTGAAACAACATCTTTATACGTCTTTTCTGGGGCCTAAAAAATACGAAACATCGCTCTATTATTCGAAGTTAAAATCCTCAAATTTGTCATAAAAATGACTTTCACGTTTTTCATGTTGTTTAATATTACATAAATATATTCATTTTTTAATAATATTTCGATACTATTTCATGTAGTATCACGGTATGTGATTTGGCCTTCATATCTCCGATTTTCGGCTAATATTGCATTTTAAGCAAGTTTTCTTGCACTTTGTTTCGTACTAAAAATCATCGAATTCAGCAATATTTTGACGTTTATCATCCCCTTTTCCTTTATGTGATATAAACAAAATATCATCTAATTAGGCAATATTTTGCTGATTTTCCACGTTTTTGTGAATTTTCAGTTTATTGCTATTAATTCATTAAATATACGATAAAAATGATGCAAACACATAATTGATTAGAAATTAACCGTAAACACTTCATTTTCAATCAACTATTTGTTTCTCGTTAAAATACTGAGTAAGATATTGGAAAGGGGAGAAGTTCTGTTTTTATTGCATATATCGACGTTTCAGCCGGATTAGAGCGGTTTTACGTGTATATCTTCTATCGGAAATATAAACGGAAAATCAGGAACATTTTAGTTAATTCTAATGAAAACATTGATTTTTATCATTTGTATTTGAAACAACACTGTCATATGTCTTTTCTTGGATCTAAATAATACGAAACCTCGCTCTATGATTTGAAGTTAAAATCCTCAAGTATGGTAATATAGTGACTTTTTTCACGTTATTCATGTAGTGTGATTTTACGTATATATATTCGTTTTTACCAATATTTCGATACTACTTCATGTTTTCTCACGATATGTGATTTCGCATTCAAATCTCAGAATTTCGCAAATTTTGCATTTTTAAGCAAATTTTCTTGCACTTTGTTTTGTACAAAATCATCGAATTTAGCAATATTTTGGCCTTTATAATCCCCTTTTCCTTTATGTTATTTAAACAAAATATCATCAAATTAGGCCGTTTTTCCACGTTTTTGTGAATTTTAAGTTTATTGTTATTAATTCATTATATATACGATAAAAATTATGCAAACAGATAATTGATCAGAAAATATCCTTAAATACTTCAGTTTTAATCATCTAATTGTTTCTCGTTAAAATACTGAGTATGATATTGAAAAGGGGAGAAGTTCTGTTTTTATTGCATATATCGACGTTTCAGCCGGATTAGAACGGTTTTACGTGTACATTTTCCATCGGTAATATAAACCGAAAATCAGGAACATTTTAGTCAATTTTAATGAAAACACATTGATTTTATTCATTTGTATTGGAAGCAACATCTTTATACGTCTTTTCTAGGGTCTAAAAAATACGAAACGTCGCTCTATGATTCGAAGATAAAATCCTCAAATTTGGTATAATAATGACTTTTTTCACGTTTTTCATGTAGTTTGATATTACGTAAATATATTCATTTTTACCAATATCTCGATATTATTTCATGTAGTATCACGATATGTGCTTTGGCCTTCAAATCTCAGATTTTCGCATAATATTGCATTTTAAGCAAGTTTTTTTGCATTTTGTTTCGAAACTAAAAATCATCGAATTTAGCAATATTTTGACGTTTATCATCCTTTATTCCTTTATGTGATATAAACAAAATATCATCGAATTAGGCAATATTTTGCTGTTTTTCCACGTTTTTGTGAATTTTCAGTTTATTGCTATTAATTCATTAAATATACGATAAAAATGATCAAACACATAATTGATTAGAAATTAACCGTAAACACTTCACTTTCAATCAACTATTTGTTTCTCGTTAAAATACTGAGTAAGATATTGGAAAGGGGAGAAGTTCTGTTTTTATTACATATATCGACGTTTCAGCCGGATTAGAGCGGTTTTACGTGTACATCTTCCATCGGAAATATAAACGGAAAATCAGGAACATTTTAGTTAATTCTAATGAAAAACATTGATTTTTATCATTTGTATTTGAAACAACATTGTCATATGTCTTTTCTTGGATCTAAATAATACTCCTCGCTAAATAATAAAACCTCGCTCTATGATTTGAAGTTAAAATCCTCAAATATGGTAATATAATTACTTTTTTCATGTTATTCATGTAGTGTGGTTTTACGTATATATATTCTTTTTTACCAATATTTCGATACCACTTAATGTTTTCTCTCGATATGTGATTTGGCCTTCAAATCTCAGAATATCGCAAATTTTGCATTTATAAGCAAGTTTTCTTGCATTTTGTTTTGTACTAAAAATCATGGAATTTAACAATGTTTTGACCTTTATCATCCCCTTTTCCTTTAAGTGATTTAAACAAAATATCACCGAATTAGGCCGTTTTTCCACGTTTTTGTGAATTTTCAGTTTATTGTTATTAATTCATTAAATATACGATAAAAATTTTGCAAACACATAATTGATCAGAAAATAACCTTAAATACTTAATTTTCAATCATCTAATTGTTTCTCGTTAAAATACTGAGTATGATATTGAAAAGGGGAGAAGTTCTGTTTTTATTGCATATATCGACGTTTCAACCGGATTAGAACGGTTTTACGTGTACATCTTCCATCGGTAACACATTGATTTTTATCATTTGTATTGGAAGCAACATCTTTATACGTCTTTTCTAGGATCTAAAAAATACGAAACGTCGCTCTATGATTCGAAGTTAAAATCCTCAAATATGGTATAATAATGACTTTTTTCACGTTTTTCATGTAGTTTGATATTACGTAAATATATTCATTTTTACCAATATTTCGATACCATTTCATGTAGTATCACGATATGTGCTTTGGCCTTCATATATCAGATTTTCACATAATATTGCATTTTAAGCAAGTTTTCTTGCATTTTGTTTCGTACTAAAAATCATCGAATTCAGCAATATTTTGACGTTTATCATCCCCTTTTCCTTTATATGATATAAACAAAATATCATCGAATTAGGCAATATTTTGCTGTTTTTCCACGTATTTGTGAATTTTCAGTTTATTGCTATTAATTCATTAAATATACGATAAAAATGATGCAAACACATAATTGATTAGAAATTAACCGTAAACACTTCATTTGCAATCAACTATTTGTTTCTCGTTAAAATACTGAGTAAAATATTGGAAAGGGGAGAAGTTCTGTTTTTATTGCATATATCGACGTTTCAGCCGGATTAGAGCGGGTTTACGTGTACATCTTCCATCGGTAATATTAACGAAAAATCAGGAACATTTTAGTTAATTCTAATGAAAACACATTGATTTTTATCATTTGTATTTGAAACAACATTATCATATGTCTTTTCTTGGATCTAAATAATACGAAACCTCGCTGTATGATTTGAAGTTAAAATCCTCAAATATGGTAATATAGTGACTTTTTTCACGTTATTCATGTAGTGTGATTTTACGTATATATATTCGTTTTTACCAATATTTCGATACTACTTCATGTTTTCTCACGATATATGATTTGGCCTTCAAATCTCAGAATTTCGCAAATTTTTCATTTTAAGCAAGGTTTCTTGCATTTTGTTTTGTACTAAAAATCATCGAATTTAGCAATATTTTGACCTTTATCATCCCCTTTTCCTTTACGTGATATAAACAAAATATCGAATTAGGCAATATTTTGACGTTATTCCACGTTTTTGTGAATTTTCAGTTTATTGTTATTATTTCATTAAATATACGATAAAAAGGATGCAAACACATAATTGATCAGAAAATAACCTTAAACACTTCATTTTCAATCATCTATTTGTTTCTCGTTAAAATACTGAGTAAGATATTGGAAAGGGGAGAAGTTCTGTTTTTATTGCATATATCGACGTTTCAGCCGGATTAGAGCGGTTTTACGTGTACATCTTCCATCGGAAATATAAACGGAAAATCAGGAACATTTTAGTTAATTCTAATGAAAAACATTGATTTTTATCATTTGTATTTGAAACAACATTATCATATGTCTTTTCTTGGATCTAAATAATACGAAACCTCGCTCTATGATTTGAAGGTAAAATCCTCAAGTATGGTAATATAGTGACTTTTTTCACGTTATGCATGTAGAGTGATTTTACGTATATATATTTGTTTTTACCAATATTTCGATACTACTTCATGTTTTCTCACGATATGTGATTTGGCCTTCAAATCTCAGAATTTCGCAAATTTTGCCTTTTTAAGCAAATTTTCTTGCACTTTGTTTTGTACAAAATCATCGAATTTAGCAATATTTTGACCTTTATAATCCCCTTTTCCTTTATGTTATTTAAACAAAATATCATCAAATTAGGTCGTTTTTCCACGTTTTTGTGAATTTTAAGTTTATTGTTATTTATTCATTATATATACGATAAAAATTATGCAAACACATAATTGATCAGAAAATAACCTTAAATACTTCAGTTTTAATCATCTAATTGTTTCTCGTTAAAATACTGAGTATGATATTGAAAAGGGGAGAAGTTCTGTTTTTATTGCATATATCGACGTTTCAGCCGGATTAGAACGGTTTTACGTGTACATTTTCCATCGGTAATATAAACCGAAAATCAGGAACATTTTAGTCAATTTTAATGAAAACACATTGATTTTATTCATTTGTATTGGAAGCAACATCTTTATACGTCTTTTCTAGGGTCTAAAAAATACGAAACGTCGCTCTATGATTCGAAGATAAAATCCTCAAATTTGGTATAATAATGACTTTTTTCACGTTTTTCATGTAGTTTGATATTATGTAAATATATTCATTTTTACCAATATTTCGATACTATTTCATGTAGTATCACGATATTTGCTTTGGCCTTCATATATCAGATTTTCGCATAATATTCCATCTTAAGCAAGTTTTCTTGCATTTTGTTTCGTACTAAAAATCATCGAATTCAGCAATATTTTGACGTTTATCATCCCCTTTTCCTTTATATGATATAAACAAAATATCATCGAATTAGGCAATATTTTGCTGTTTTTCCACGTATTTGTGAATTTTCAGTTTATTGCTATTAATTCATTAAATATACGATAAAAATGATGCAAACACATAATTGATTAGAAATTAACCGTAAACACTTCATTTTCAATCAACTATTTGTTTCTCGTTCAAATACTGAGTAAGATATTGGAAAGGGGAGAAGTTCTGTTTTTATTGCATATATCGACGTTTCAGCCGGATTAGAGCGGTTTTACGTGTACATCTTCCATCGGTAATATTAACGAAAAATCAGGAACATTTTAGTTAATTCTAATGAAAACACATTGATTTTTATCATTTGTATTTGAAACAACATTATCATATGTCTTTTCTTGGATCTAAATAATACGAAACCTAGCTGTATGATTTGAAGTTAAAATCCTCAAATATGGTAATATAGTGACTTTTTTCACGTTATTCATGTAGTGTGATTTTACGTATATATATTCGTTTTTACCAATATTTCGATACTACTTCATGTTTTCTCACGATGTGATTTGGCCTTCAAATCTCAGAATATCGCAAATTTTTCATTTTAAGCAAGTTTTCTTGCATTTTGTTTGTACTATAAATGATCGAATTTAGCAATATTTTGACCTTTATCATCCCCTTTTCCTTTATGTGATATAAAGAAAAATCATCAAATTAGGCCGTTTTTCCACGTTTTTGTGAAATTTCAGTTTATTGTTATTAATTCATTATATATACGATAAAATTTTTGCAAACACATAATTGATCAGAAAATAACCTTAAATACTTCATTTCCACTCATCTATTTGTTTCACGAAACGTCATCCCCTTTTCCTTTACGTGATATAAACAAATTATCACCGAATTAGGCTGTTTTTCCACGTTTTTGTGAATTTTCAGTTTATTGTTATTAATTCATTAAATATACGATAAAAATTATGGAAATACGAAACGTCGCTCTATGATTCGAAGTTAAAATCCTCAAATATGGTATAATAATGACTTTTTTCACGTTATTCATGTTGTGTGATTTTACGTATATATATTCGTTTTTACCAATATTTCGATACTACTTCATGTTTTCTCACGATATGTGATTTGGCCTTCAAATCTCAGAATTTCGCAAATTTTTCATTTTAAAGCAAGTTTTTTGCATTTTGTTTGTACTATAAATGATCGAATTTAGCAATATTTTGACCTTTATCATCCCCTTTTCCTTTATGTGAAACGTCGCTCTATGATTCAAAGTTAAAATCCTCAAATTTGGTATAATAATGACTTTTCACGTTTTTCATGTAGTTTGATATTACGTAAATATATTCATTTTATACCAATATTTCGATAATATTTCATGTAGTATCACGATATGTGATTTGGCCTTCTTATCTCAGATTTTCGGCTAATATTGCATTTTAAACAAGTTTTATTGCATTTTGTTTCGTACTAAAAATCATCGAATTCAGCAATATTCTGACGTTTATCATCCCCTTTTCCTTTATGTGATATAAACAAAATATCATCGAATTAGGCAATATTTTGCTGTTTTTCCACGTTTTTGTGAAATTTCAGTTTATTGCTATGAATTCATTATATATACGATAAAAATGATGCAAACACATAATTGATTAGAAATTAACCTTAAACACTTCATTTTCAATCAACTATTTGTTTCTCGTTAAAATACTGGGTAAGATATTGGAAAGGGGAGAAGTTCTGTTTTTATTGCATATATCGACGTTTCAGCCGGATTAGAGCGGTTTTACGTGTACACCTTCTATCGGTAATATAAATGGAAAATCAGGAACCTTTTAGTTAATTCTAATGAAAAACATTGATTTTTATCATTTGTATTTGAAACAACATTGTCATATGTCTTTTCTTGGATCTAAATAATGCGAAACCTTGCTCTATGAATTGAAGTTAAAATCCTCAAATATGGTAATATAGTGCCTTTTTTCACGTTATTCATGTAGTGTGATTTTACGTATATATATTCGTTTTTACCAATTTTTCGATATTACTTCATGTAGTATCGATATGTAGTATCTCACGATATGTGATTTGGCCTTCAAATCTCAGAATTTCGCAAATTTTGCGTTTTAAGCAAGTTTTCTTGCATTTTGTTTTGTACTAAAAATCATCGAATTTAGCAATATTTTGACCTTTATCATCCTTTTTTCCTTTATGTTATTTAAACAAAATATCATCAAATTAGGCCGTTTTTTCCACGTTTCTGTGAATTTTAAGTTTATTGTTATTACTTCATTATATATACGATAAAAAATATGCAAACACATAATATATCAGAAAATAACCTTAAATACTTCATTTTCAATCATCTAATTGTTTCTCGTTATGTAACACTGTAAAAGTGTTTGGTTTAGGTTAATACATACATAGAGTACATGAGTCACAGACAAGGATCTGAGAGGCGCCAGTTGTCTGCCTGAGATCTCACACCTCAAAGCGTTAATGACCTCAAGTGACCTGAGGTCAGATCATGAGAATTTCACCTTGCTTCCGCTAAGCTTATAATTGTAGTCTGGTAGCCTTCAAACATGCCGACGTTTAAGGAGTGGCTTGGTAGTGCCGGAGGCTATCTACTTGTGGGCGGAGTTAGTTCTAGGGTCCCCAATATATACTGAGGGAGCATAGAGCATTGAAGCATTAAGACAACAGAGCAGACGAGCCAGCAGAGCAGAGAAGACGTCCCTAGCAGGGAGGCTGTCGGCCGGCAGGGGCGAGACAGTCTCTGTCAACCCCCCCCCCTCTCTATTCAACTTAGACTCAGTCCTCGGTGAGTGAACATTAAGGTGACTTGGTCGTGTTTACATATGTTGTGTGATGATCAGGGGCAGTCAAGTTGTAGGGTTCTCGAATTCTTGGATGATGACTCACTTTGCATATTAAACTGTAACATTTTAATTGAATTGCTAAATTATGATACTTCATGTGAAATATAATTATGAATTTATTATGTAAATTGTGTTTAACTTTGTTCCCTAGAGCTTTGAGTTGAGGTGAGAAAGCCTCTGTGGTTACTGGTTTCATGGTTTAGAATGAGTACATGATAAAGATGGGACCATACTAATAATGATCTCTTGATAACATATTTTGGAGAATTTTGTGATACAGACAAGTTCCATTCCTTGTCTTGTATGTGATGATCTAGAATGGATGGTGGCAGCATTTCGTCTTCTACTATCTACTCTTCTACTTCTACTATCTACTCTTCTACTTCTACCTATCTACACCTCTCCCTCCACCCCTCTCTGAACTCTCACTTTCAACTAATGACCCTCCTCGCTCCTCCCACCTCCCTACCTCTCACCCCAAACCCTCACTAATTACTTCACTATTCATTTCTTTCCTTTCGTTTTCTCTTATACGTTTGTGGCAATGATTCTGTATTCTAGAGTTCTCTCTAGAGTTTCGGGTAGCTGATCAAGTTACGGCACCTTGTAGTCTTAGCACCTAGGTAGTCAAATACCTAGGTTACAAGGTGTTGAACGAGAGAGGTTGCCTTAGGAACTCTGGAGGTGCTCTAGAATAGTTAGCTAACTGAGGACGGGATAACGGACTAGAGAGAGCTGTTTCCCCCGGCCTCGTTAGTTAACTGGGGGGTGGAATAATGGACAAGATAGAGCTATTTCCCCCCACCCCCCGTTACAGTTAAAATACTGAGTAAGATATTGAAAAGGGGAGAAGTTCTGTTTTTATTGCATATATCGACGTTTCAGCCGGATTTGGAAGGTTTTACGTGTACATCTTCCATCGGTAATATAAACGAAAAATCAGGAACATTTTAGTTAATTCTAATGAAAACACATTGATTTTTATCATTTGTATTTGAAACAACATTGTCATATGTCTTTTCTTGGATCTAAATAATACGAAACCTCGCTGTATGATTTGAAGTTAAAATCCTCAAATATGGTAATATAGTGCCTTTTTTCACGATATTTATGTAGTGTGATTTTACGTATATATATTCGTTTTTACCAATATTTCGATACTACTTCATGTAGTATCGATATGTAGTATCTCACGATATGTGATTTGGCCTTCAAATCTCAGAATTTCGCAATTTTTGCGTTTTTAAGCAAGTTTTCTTGCATTTTGTTTTGTACTAAAAATCATCCAATTTAGCAATATTTTGACCTTTATCATCCTTTTTTCCTTTATGTTATTTAAACAAAATATCATCAAATTAGGCCGTTTTTTCCACTTTTTTGTGAATTTTAAGTTTATTGTTATTACTTCATTATATATACGATAAAAATTATGCAAACACATAATATATCAGAAAATAACCTTAAATACTTCATTTTCAATCATCTAATTGTTTCTCGTGAAAATACTGAGTAAGATATTGAAAAGGGGAGAAGTTCTGTTTTTATTGCATATATCGACGTTTCAGCCGGATTTGGAAGGTTTTACGTGTACATCTTCCATCAGTAATATAAACGAAAAATCAGGAACATTTTAGTTAATTCTAATGAAAACACATTGATTTTTATCATTTGTATTTGAAACAACATTGTCATATGTCTTTTCTTGGATCTAAATAATACGAAACCTCGCTGTATGATTTGAAGTTAAAATCCTCAAATATGGTAATATAGTGCCTTTTTTCACGTTTTTCATGTAGTGTGATATTACGTAAATATATTCATTTTTACCAATATTTCGATACTATTTTATGTAGTATCATGATATGTGATTTGGCCTTCAAATCTCAGATTTTCGCATAATATTGCATTTTAAGCAAGTTTTCTTGCATTTTGTTTCGTACTAAAAATCATCGAATTCAGCAATATTTTGACGTTTATCATCCCCTTTTCCTTTATGTGATCTGCGCAATTGGCAGCAACAATTTGTATTGGAAGCAACATCTTTATACGTCTTTTCTAGGGTCTAAAAAATACGAAACGTCGCTCTATGATTCGAAGTTAAAATACTCAAATTTGGTAAAATTATGACTTTTTTTACGTTTTTCATGTAGTTTGATATTACGTAAATATATTCATTTTTACCAATATTTCGATACTATTTCATGTAGTATCACGATATGTGCTCTGGCCTTCATATCACAGATTTTCGCGTAATATTGCATCTTAAGGAAGTTTTCTTGCATTTTGTTTCGTACCAAATATCATCGAATTCAGCAATATTTTGACGTTTATCTTTCCCTTTTCCTTTAGGTGATATAAACAAATATCATCGAAGTAGGCAATATTTTGCTGTTTTTCCACGTATTTGTGAATTTTCAGTTTATTGCTATTAATTCAATAAATATACGATAAAAATGATGCAAACACATAATTGATTAGAAATTAACCTTAAACACTTCATTTTCAATCAACTATTTGTTTCTCGTTAAAATACTGAGTAAGATATTGGAAAGAGGAGAAGTTCTGTTTTTATTGCATATATCGACGTTTCAGCCCGATTAGAGCGGTTTTACGTGTACATCTGTCATCGGTAATATAAACCGAAAATCAGGAACATTTTATTTAATTCTAATGAAAACACATTGATTTTTATCATTTGTATTTGAAACAACATTGTCATATGTCTTTTCTTGGATCTAAATAATACGAAACCTCGCTTGAAACCTTGATTTAATACTAAACCTTGATTTGAAGTTAAAATCCTCAAATATGGTAATATAGTGCCTTTTTTCACGTTATTCATGTAGTGTGATTTTACGTATATATATTCGTTTTTACCAATATTTCGATACTACTTCATGTTTTCTCACGATATGTGATTTGGCCTTCAAATCTCAGAATTTCGCAAATTTTGCATTTTGAAGCAAGTTTTCTTGCATTTTGTTTTGTACTAATAATCATCGAATTTAGCAATATTTTGACCTTTATCATCCCCTTTTCCTTTATGTGATATAAAGAAAATATCATCGAATTAGGCCGTTTTTCCAAGTTTTTCTGAATTTTCAGTTAATTGTTATTAATTCATTATATGTACGATAAAAATGATGCAAACACATAATTGATTAGAAATTAACCTTAAACACTTCATTTTCAATCAACTATTTGTTTCTCGTTAAAATACTGGGTAAGATATTGGAAAGGGGAGAAGTTCTGTTTTTATTGCATATATCGACGTTTCAGCCGGATTAGAGCGGTTTTACGTGTACATCTTCCATCGGTAATATAAACGAAAAATCAGGAACCTTTTAGTTAATTCTAATGAAAAACATTGATTTTTATCATTTGTATTTGAAACAACATTGTCATATGTCTTTTCTTGGATCTAAATAATACGAAACCTCGCTCTATGATTTGAAGTTAAAATCGTCAAATATGGTAATATAGTGACTTTTTTCACGTTATTCATGTAGTGTGATTTTACGTATATATATTCGTTTTACCAATATTTCGATACTACTTCATGTTTTCTCATGATATGTGATTTGGCCTTCATATCTCAGAATTTCGCAAATTTTTCATTTTAAAGCTAGTTTTTTGCATTTTGTTTTGTACTAAAAATGATCGAATTTAGCAATATTTTGACCTTTATCATCCCCGATTCCTCTATGTGATATAAAGAAAATATCATCGAATTCGGCCGTTTTTCCACGTTTTTGTGAATTTTCAGTTTATTGTTAATAATTCAATAAATGTACGATAAAAATTATGCAAACACATAATTGATCAGAAAATAACCTTATATACATCGTTTTCAATCATCTATTTGTTTCTCGTTAAAATACTGAGTAAGATATTGAAAAGGGGAGAAGTTCTGTTTTTATTGCATATATCGACGTTTCAGCCGGATTAGAACGGTTATACGTGTACATCTTCCATCGGAAATATAAACCGAAAATCAGGAACATTTTAGTTAATTTTAATGAAAACACTTTGATTTTTATCAATTGTATTGGAAGCAACATCTTTATACGTCTTTTCTAGGGTCTAAAAAATACGAAACGTCGCTCTATGATTTGAAGTTAAAATCCTCAAATATGGTAATATAGTGCCTTTTTCACGTTATTCATGTAGTGTGATTTTACGTATATATATTCGTTTTTACCAATATTTCGATACTACTTCATGTAGTATCGATATGTAGTATCTCACGATATGTGATTTGGCCTTCAAATCTCAGAATTTCGCAAATTTTGCGTTTTTAAGCAAGTTTTCTTGCATTTTGTTTTGTACTAAAAATCATCCAATTTAGCAATATTTTGACCTTTATCATCCTTTTTTCCTTTATGTTATTTAAACAAAATATCATCAAATTAGGCCGTTTTTTCCACTTTTTTGTGAATTTTAAGTTTATTGTTATTACTTCATTATATATACGATAAAAATTATGCAAACACATAATATATCAGAAAATAACCTTAAATACTTCATTTTCAATCATCTAATTGTTTCTCGTGAAAATACTGAGTAAGATATTGAAAAGGGGAGAAGTTCTGTTTTTATTGCATATATCGACGTTTCAGCCGGATTTGGAAGGTTTTACGTGTACATCTTCCATCAGTAATATAAACGAAAAATCAGGAACATTTTAGTTAATTCTAATGAAAACACATTGATTTTTATCATTTGTATTTGAAACAACATTGTCATATGTCTTTTCTTGGATCTAAATAATACGAAACCTCGCTGTATGATATGAAGTTAAAATCCTCAAATATGGTAATATAGTGCCTTTTTTCACGTTTTTCATGTAGTGTGATATTACGTAAATATATTCATTTTTACCAATATTTCGATACTATTTTATGTAGTATCATGATATGTGATTTGGCCTTCAAATCTCAGATTTTCGCATAATATTGCATTTTAAGCAAGTTTTCTTGCATTTTGTTTCGTACTAAAAATCATCGAATTCAGCAATATTTTGACGTTTATCATCCCCTTTTCCTTTATGTGATCTGCGCAATTGGCAGCAACAATTTGTATTGGAAGCAACATCTTTATACGTCTTTTCTAGGGTCTAAAAAATACGAAACGTCGCTCTATGATTCGAAGTTAAAATACTCAAATTTGGTAAAATTATGACTTTTTTTACGTTTTTCATGTAGTTTGATATTACGTAAATATATTCATTTTTACCAATATTTCGATACTATTTCATGTAGTATCACGATATGTGCTCTGGCCTTCATATCACAGATTTTCGCGTAATATTGCATCTTAAGGAAGTTTTCTTGCATTTTGTTTCGTACCAAATATCATCGAATTCAGCAATATTTTGACGTTTATCTTTCCCTTTTCCTTTAGGTGATATAAACAAATATCATCGAAGTAGGCAATATTTTGCTGTTTTTCCACGTATTTGTGAATTTTCAGTTTATTGCTATTAATTCAATAAATATACGATAAAAATGATGCAAACACATAATTGATTAGAAATTAACCTTAAACACTTCATTTTCAATCAACTATTTGTTTCTCGTTAAAATACTGAGTAAGATATTGGAAAGAGGAGAAGTTCTGTTTTTATTGCATATATCGACGTTTCAGCCCGATTAGAGCGGTTTTACGTGTACATCTGTCATCGGTAATATAAACCGAAAATCAGGAACATTTTATTTAATTCTAATGAAAACACATTGATTTTTATCATTTGTATTTGAAACAACATTGTCATATGTCTTTTCTTGGATCTAAATAATACGAAACCTCGCTTGAAACCTTGATTTAATACTAAACCTTGATTTGAAGTTAAAATCCTCAAATATGGTAATATAGTGCCTTTTTTCACGTTATTCATGTAGTGTGATTTTACGTATATATATTCGTTTTTACCAATATTTCGATACTACTTCATGTTTTCTCACGATATGTGATTTGGCCTTCAAATCTCAGAATTTCGCAAATTTTGCATTTTGAAGCAAGTTTTCTTGCATTTTGTTTTGTACTAATAATCATCGAATTTAGCAATATTTTGACCTTTATCATCCCCTTTTCCTTTATGTGATATAAAGAAAATATCATCGAATTAGGCCGTTTTTCCAAGTTTTTCTGAATTTTCAGTTAATTGTTATTAATTCATTATATGTACGATAAAAATGATGCAAACACATAATTGATTAGAAATTAACCTTAAACACTTCATTTTCAATCAACTATTTGTTTCTCGTTAAAATACTGGGTAAGATATTGGAAAGGGGAGAAGTTCTGTTTTTATTGCATATATCGACGTTTCAGCCGGATTAGAGCGGTTTTACGTGTACATCTTCCATCGGTAATATAAACGAAAAATCAGGAACCTTTTAGTTAATTCTAATGAAAAACATTGATTTTTATCATTTGTATTTGAAACAACATTGTCATATGTCTTTTCTTGGATCTAAATAATACGAAACCTCGCTCTATGATTTGAAGTTAAAATCGTCAAATATGGTAATATAGTGACTTTTTTCACGTTATTCATGTAGTGTGATTTTACGTATATATATTCGTTTTACCAATATTTCGATACTACTTCATGTTTTCTCATGATATGTGATTTGGCCTTCATATCTCAGAATTTCGCAAATTTTTCATTTTAAAGCTAGTTTTTTGCATTTTGTTTTGTACTAAAAATGATCGAATTTAGCAATATTTTGACCTTTATCATCCCCTATTCCTCTATGTGATATAAAGAAAATATCATCGAATTCGGCCGTTTTTCCACGTTTTTGTGAATTTTCAGTTTATTGTTAATAATTCAATAAATGTACGATAAAAATTATGCAAACACATAATTGATCAGAAAATAACCTTATATACATCGTTTTCAATCATCTATTTGTTTCTCGTTAAAATACTGAGTAAGATATTGAAAAGGGGAGAAGTTCTGTTTTTATTGCATATATCGACGTTTCAGCCGGATTAGAACGGTTATACGTGTACATCTTCCATCGGAAATATAAACCGAAAATCAGGAACATTTTAGTTAATTTTAATGAAAACACTTTGATTTTTATCAATTGTATTGGAAGCAACATCTTTATACGTCTTTTCTAGGGTCTAAAAAATACGAAACGTCGCTCTATGATTTGAAGTTAAAATCCTCAAATATGGTAATATAGTGCCTTTTTCACGTTATTCATGTAGTGTGATTTTACGTATATATATTCGTTTTTACCAATATTTCGATACTACTTCATGTAGTATCGATATGTAGTATCTCACGATATGTGATTTGGCCTTCAAATCTCAGAATTTCGCAAATTTTGCGTTTTTAAGCAAGTTTTCTTGCATTTTGTTTTGTTCTAAAAATCATCGAATTTAACAATATTTTGACCTTTATCATCCTTTTTTCCTTTATGTTATTTAAACGAAATATCATCAAATTAGGCGGTTTTTCCACGTTTTTGTGAATTTTAAGTTTATTGTTATTACTTCATTATATATACGATACAAATTATGCAAACACATAATATATCAGAAAATAACCTTAAATACTTCATTTTCAATCATCTAATTGTTTCTCGTTAAAATACTGAGTAAGATATTGAAAAGGGGAGAAGTTCTGTTTTTATTGCATATATCGACGTTTCAGCCGGATTAGAACGGTTTTACGTGTACATCTTCCATCGGTAATATAAACCGAAAATCAGGAACATTTTAGTTTTAATGAAAACACATTGATTTTTATCATTTGTATTTGAAACAACATTGTCATATGTCTTTTCTTGGATCTAAATAATATGAAACCTCGCTATATGATTTGAAGTTAAAATCCTCAAATATGGTAATATAGTGCCTTTTTTCACGTTATTCACGTAGTGTGATTTTACGTATATATATTCGTTTTTACCAATATTTCGATACTACTTCATGTAGTATCGATATGTAGTATCTCACGATATGTGATTTGGACTTCAAATTTCAGAATTTCGCAAATTTTGCATTTTGAAGCAAGTTTTCTTGCATTTTGTTTTGTACTAATAATCATCGAATTTAGCATAATTTTGACCTTTATCATCCCCTTTTCCTTTATGTGATATAAAGAAAATATCATCGAATTAGGCCGTTTTTCCACGTTTTTCTGAATTTTCAGTTAATTGTTATTAATTCAATATATGTACGTTAAAATTAGGCAAACACATAATTGACCTTATATACTTCGTTTTCAATCATCTATTTGTTTTTCATTAAAATACTGAGTAAGATATTGAAAAGGGGAGAAGTTCTGTTTTTATTGCTTATATCGACGTTTCAGCCGGATTAGAACGGTTTTACGTGTACATCTTCCATCGGTAATATTAACCGAAAATCAGGAACATTTTAGTTAATTTTAATGAAAACACATTGATTTTTATCATTTGTATTGGAAGCAACATCTTTATACGTCTTTTCTAGGGGTCTAAAAAATACGAAACGTCGCTCTATGATTCGAAGTTAAAATCCTCAAATTTGGTATAATAATGACTTTTTTCACGTTTTTCATGTAGTTTGATATTACGTAAATATATTCATTTTTACCAATATTTCGATACTATTTCATGTAGTATCATGATATGTGATTTGGCCTTCAAATCTCAATTTTTCGCATAATATTGCATTTTAAGCAAGTTTTCTTGCATTTTGTTTCGTACTAAAAATCATCGAATTCAGCAATATTTTGACGTTTATCATCCACTTTTCCTTTATGTGATCTGCCCAATTGGCAGCAACAATTTGTATTGGAAGCAACATCTTTATACGTCTTTTCTAGGGTCTAAAAAATACGAAACGTCGCTCTATGATTCGAAGTTAAAATCCTCAAATTTGGTATAATTATTACTTTTTTCACGTTTTTCATGTAGTTTGATATTACGTAAATATATTCATTTTTACCAATATTTTGATACTATTTCATGTAGTATCACGATATATGCTTTGGCCTTCATATCACAGATTTTCGCATAATATTGCATCTTAAGCAAGTTTTCTTGCATATTGTTTCGTACTAAAAATCATCGAATTCAGCAATATTTTGACGTTTATCATCCCCTTTTCCTTTAGGTGATATAAACAAAATTTCATCGAATTAGGCAATATTTTGCTGTTTTTCCACGTATTTGTGAATTTTCAGTTTATTGCTATATATACTATAAAAATGAAGCTAACACATAATTGATTAGAAATTAACCTTAAACACTTCATTTTCAATCAACTATTTGTTTCTCGTTAAAATACTGAGTAAGATATTGAAAAGGGGAGAAGTTCTGTTTTTATTGCATATATCGACGTTTCAGCCGGATTAGAACGGTTTTACGTGTACATCTTCCATCGGTAATATAAACCGAAAATCAGGAACATTTTAGTTAATTCTAATGAAAACACATTGATTTTTATCATTTGTATTTGAAACAACATTGTCATATGTCTTTTCTTGGATCTAAATAATACGAAACCTCGCTCTATAATTTGAAGTTAAAATCCTCAAATATGGTAATATAGTGACTTTTTTCACGTTATTCATGTAGTGTGATTTTATGTATGTATATTCGTTTTTACCAATATTTCGATACTACTTCATGTTTTCTCACGATATGTGATTTGCCCTTCAAATCTCAGAATTTCGCAAATTTTGCATTTTAAAGCAAGTTTTCTTGCATTTTGTTTTGTACTAATAGTCATCGAATTTAGCAATATTTTGACCTTTATCATCCCCTTTTCCTTTATGTGATATAAAGAAAATATCATTGAATTAGTCCGTTTTTCCACGTTTTTGTGAATTTTAAGTTTATTGTTATTAATTCATTATATATACGATAAAAATTATGCAAACACATAATTGATCAGAAAATAACCTTAAATACTTCATTTTCAATCATCTAATTGTTTCTTGTTAAAATACTGAGTAAGATATTGAAAAGGGGAGAAGTTCTGTTTTTATTGCATATATCGACGTTTCAGCCGGATTAGGACGGTTTTACGTGTACATCTTCCATCGGTAATATAAACGAAAAATCAGGAACATTTTAGTTAATTCTAATGAAAACACATTGATTTTTATCATTTGTATTTGAAACAACATTGTCATATGTCTTTTCTTGGATCTAAATAATACGAAACCTCGCTTGAAACGTTGATTTAATACTAAACCTTGATTTGAAGATAAAATCCTCAAATATGGTAATATAGTGCCTTTTTTCACGTTATTCATGTAGTGTGAGTTTACGTATATATATTCGTTTTTACCAATATTTCGATACTACTTCATGTTTTCTCACGATATGTGATTTGGCCTTCAAATCTCAGAATTTCGCAAATTTTGCATTTTGAAGCAAGTTTTCTTGCATTTTTTTTGTACTAATAATCATCGAATTTAGCAATATTTTGACCTTTATCATCCCCTTTTCCTTTATGTGATATAAAGAAAATATCATCGTATTAGGCCGTTTTTCCAAGTTTTTCTGAATTTTCAGTTAATTGTTATTAATTCATTATATGTACGATAAAAATTATGCAAACACATAATTGATCAGAAAATAACCTTATATACTTCGTTTTCAATCATCTATTTGTTTCTCATTAAAATACTGAGTAAGATATTGAAAAGGGGAGAAGTTCTGTTTTTATTGCATATATCGACGTTTCAGCCGGATTAGAACGGTTTTACGTGTACATCTTCCATCGGTAATATAAACCAAAAATCAGGAACATTTTAGTTAATTTTAATGAAAACACATTGATTTTTATCATTTGTATTGGAAGCAACATCTTTATACGTCTTTTCTAGGGTCTAAAAAATACGAAACGTCGCTCTATTATTCGAAGTTAAAATCCTCAAATTTGGTATAATTATTAGCAAGTTTTCTAGCATTTTGTTTCGTACTAAAAATCATCGAATTCAGCAATATTTTGACGTTTATCATCCCCTTTTCCTTTATGTGATCTGCCCAATTGGCAGCAACAATTTGTATTGGAAGCAACATCTTTATACGTCTTTTCTAGGGTCTAAAAAATACGAAACGTCGCTTTATGATTCATTATATGTTAAAATCCTCAAATTTTTCATAATAATAACTTTTTCACGTTTTTCATGTAGTTTGATATTACGTAAATATATTCATTTTTACCAATATTTCGATACTATTTCATGTAGTATCACGATATGTGCTTTGGCCTTCAAATCACAGATTTTTGCATAATATAGCATCTTAAGCAAGTTTTCTTGCATTTTGTTTCGTACTAAAAATCATCGAATTCAGCAATATTTTGACGTTTATCATCCCCTTTTCCTTTAGGTGATATAAACAAAATATCATCGAATTAGGCAATATTTTGCTGTTTTTCCACGTATTTGTGAATTTTCAGTTTATTGCTATTAATTCATTAAATATACGATAAAAATGATGCAAACACATAATTGATTAGAAATTAAACTTAAACACTTCATTTTCAATCAACTATTTGTTTCTCGTTAAAATGCTGAGTAAGATATTGGAAAGGGGAGAAGTTCTGTTTTTATTGCATATATCGACGTTTCAGCCGGATTAGAAGGGTTTTACGTGTACATCTTCCATCGGTAATATAAACCGAAAATCAGGAACATTTTAGTTAATTTTAATGAAAACACATTGATTTTTATCATTTGTATTGGAAGCAACATCTTTATACGTCTTTTCTAGGGTCTAAAAAATACGAAACGTCGCTCTATGATTCGAAGTTAAAATCCTCAAATTTGGTATAATAATGACTTTTTTCACGTTTTTCATGTAGTTTGATATTACGTAAATATATTCATTTTTAAAAATATTTCGATACTATTTCATGTAGTATCATGATATGTGATTTGGCCTTCAAATCTCAGATTTTCGCATAATATTGCATTTTAAGCAAGTTTTCTTGCATTTTGTTTCGTACTAAAAATCATCGAATTCAGCAATATTTTGACGTTTATCATCCCCTTTTCCTTTATGTGATCTGCCCAATTGGCAGCAACAATTTGTATTGGAAGCAACATCTTTATACGTCTTTTCCAGGGTCTAAAAAATACGAAACGTCGCTCTATGATTCGAAGTTAAAATACTCAAATTTGGTATAATTATGACTTTTTTCACGTTTTTCATGTAGTTTGATATTACGTAAATATATTCATTTTTACCAATATTTCGATACTATTTCATGTAGTATCACGATATGTGCTTTGGCCTTCATATCACAGATTTTCGCATAATATTGCATCTTAAGCAAGTTTTCTTGCATTTTGTTTCGTACCAAATATCATCGAATTCAGCAATATTTTGACGTTTATCATCCCCTTTTCCTTTAGGTGATATAAACAAAATATCATCGAATTAGGCAATAATTTGCTGTTTTTCCACGTATTTGTGAATTTTCAGTTTATTGCTATTAATTCATTAAATATACGATAAAAATGATGCAAACACATAATTGATTAGAAATTAACCTTAAACACTTCATTTTCAATCAACTATTTGTTTCTCGTTAAAATACTGAGTAAGATATTGGAAAGGGGAGAAGTTCTGTTTTTATTGCATATACCGACGTTTCAGCCCGATTAGAGCGGTTTTACGTGTACATCTGTCATAGGTAATATAAACCGAAAATCAGGAACATTTTAGTTAATTCTAATGAAAACACATTGATTTTTATCATTTGTATTTGAAACAACATTGTCATATGTCTTTTCATGGATCTAAATAATACGAAACCTCGCTCTATGATTTGAAGTTAAAATCCTCATATATGGTAATATAGTGACTTTTTTCACGTTATTCATGTAGTGTGATTTTACGTATATCTATTCGTTTTTCCAATATTTCGATACTACTTCATGTTTTTTCACGATATGTGATTTGGCCTTCATATCTCAGAATTTCGCAAATTTTGCACTTTTAAGCAAGTTTTCTTCCATTTTGTTTTGTACGAAAAATCATCGAATTTAGCAATATTTTGACCTATATCATCCCCTTTTCCTTTATGTTATTTAAACAAAATATCATCAAATTAGGCCGTTTTTCCACGTTTTTGGGAATTTTAAGTTTATTGTTATTAATTTGTTATATATACGATAAAAATTATGCAAACACATAATTGATCAGAAAATAACCTTAAATACTTCATTTTCAATCATCTAATTGTTTTTCGTTAAAATACTGAGTAAGATATTGAAAAGGGGAGAAGTTCTGTTTTTATTGCATATATCGACGTTTCAGCCGGATTAGGACGGTTTTACGTGTACATCTTCCATCGGTAATATAAACGAAAAATCAGGAACATTTTAGTTAATTCTAATGAAAACGCATTGATTTTTATCATTTGTATTTGAAACAACATTGTCATATGTCTTTTCTTGGATCTAAATGTTACGAAACCTCGCTTGAAACCTTGATTTAATACGAAACCTAGATTTGAAGTTAAAATCCTCAAATATGGTAATATAGTGCCTTTTTTCACGTTATTCATGTAGTGTGATTTTACGTATATATATTCGTTTCTACCAATATTTCGATACTACTTCATGTTTTCTCACGATATGTGATTTGGCCTTCAAATCTCAGAATTTCGCAAATTTTGCATTTTGAAGCAAGTTTTCTTGCATTTTGTTTTGTACTAATAATCATCGAATTTAGCAATATTTTGACCTTTATCATCCCCTTTTCCTTTATGTGATATAAAGAAAATATCATCGAATTAGGCCGTTTTTCCAAGTTTTTCTGAATTTTCAGTTAATTGTTATTAATTCATTATATGTACGATAAAAATTATCAAACACATAATTGATCAGAAAATAACCTTATATACTTCGTTTTCAATCATCTATTTGTTTTTCATTAAAATACTGAGTAAGATATTGAAAAGGGGAGTTCTGTTTTTATTGCATATATCGACGTTTCAGCCGGATTAGAGCGGTTTTACGTGTACATCTTCCATCGGTAATATAAACGAAAAATCAGGAACCTTTTAGTTAATTCTAATGAAAAACATTGATTTTTATCATTTGTATTTGAAACAACATTGTCATATGTCTTTTCTTGGATCTAAATAATACGAAACCTCGCTCTATGATTTGAAGTTAAAATCGTCAAATATGGTAATATAGTGACTTTTTTCACGTTATTCATGTAGTGTGATTTTACGTATATATATTCGTTTTACCAATATTTCGATACTACTTCATGTTTTCTCATGATATGTGATTTGGCCTTCATATCTCAGAATTTCGCAAATTTTTCATTTTAAAGCTAGTTTTTTGCATTTTGTTTTGTACTAAAAATGATCGAATTTAGCAATATTTTGACCTTTATCATCCCCTTTTCCTCTATGTGATATAAAGAAAATATCATCGAATTCGGCCGTTTTTCCACGTTTTTGTGAATTTTCAGTTTATTGTTAATAATTCAATAAATGTACGATAAAAATTATGCAAACACATAATTGATCAGAAAATAACCTTATATACATCGTTTTCAATCATCTATTTGTTTCTCGTTAAAATACTGAGTAAGATATTGAAAAGGGGAGAAGTTCTGTTTTTATTGCATATATCGACGTTTCAGCCGGATTAGAACGGTTATACGTGTACATCTTCCATCGGAAATATAAACCGAAAATCAGGAACGTTTTAGTTAATTTTAATGAAAACACTTTGATTTTTATCAATTGTATTGGAAGCAACATCTTTATACGTCTTTTCTAGGGTCTAAAAAATACGAAACGTCGCTCTATGATTCGAAGGTAAAATCCTCAAATTTGGTATAATAATGACTTTTTTCACGTTTTTCATGTAGTTTGATATTACGTAAATATATTCATTTTTACCAATATTTCGATACTATTTCATGTAGTATCACGATATGTGCTTTGGCCTTCAAATGTCGGATTTTCGCATAATATTGCATTTTAAGCAAGTTTTCTTGCATTTTGTTTCGTACTAAAAATCATTCGAATTCAGCAATATTTTTACGTTTATCATCCCCTTTTCCTTTATGTGATATAAACAAAATATCATCGAATTAGGCAATATTTTGCTGTTTTTCCACGTTTTTGTGAAATTTCAGTTTATTGCTATGAATTCATTATATATACGATAAAAATGATGCAAACACATAATTGATTAGAAATTAACCTTAAACACTTCATTTGCAATCAACTATTTGTTTCTCGATAAAATATTGAGTAAGATATTGGAAAGGGGAGAAGTTCTGTTTTTATTGCATATATCGACGTTTCAGCCGGATTACGTGTACATCTTCCATCGGTAATATAAACGGAAAATCAAGAACCTTTTAGTTAATTCTAATGAAAAACATTGATTTTTATCATTTGTATTTGAAACAACATTGTCATATGTCTTTTCTTGGATCTATATAATACGAAACCTCGCTCTATGATTTGAAGTTAAAATCCTCAAATATGGTAATATAGTGCCTTTTTCACGTTATTCATGTAGTGTGATTTTACGTATATATATTCGTTTTTACCAATATTTCGATACTACTTCATGTAGTATCGATATGTAGTATCTCACGATATGTGATTTGGCCTTCAAATCTCAGAATTTCGCAAATTTTGCGTTTTTAAGCAAGTTTTCTTGCATTTTGTTTTGTTCTAAAAATCATCGAATTTAACAATATTTTGACCTTTATCATCCTTTTTTCCTTTATGTTATTTAAACGAAATATCATCAAATTAGGCGGTTTTTTCCACGTTTTTGTGAATTTTAAGTTTATTGTTATTACTTCATTATATATACGATACAAATTATGCAAACACATAATATATCAGAAAATAACCTTAAATACTTCATTTTCAATCATCTAATTGTTTCTCGTTAAAATACTGAGTAAGATATTGAAAAGGGGAGAAGTTCTGTTTTTATTGCATATATCGACGTTTCAGCCGGATTAGAACGGTTTTACGTGTACATCTTCCATCGGTAATATAAACCAAAAATCAGGAACATTTTAGTTTTAATGAAAACACATTGATTTTTATCATTTGTATTTGAAACAACATTGTCATATGTCTTTTCTTGGATCTAAATAATATGAAACCTCGCTATATGATTTGAAGTTAAAATCCTCAAATATGGTAATATAGTGCCTTTTTTCACGTTATTCACGTAGTGTGATTTTACGTATATATATTCGTTTTTACCAATATTTCGATACTACTTCATGTAGTATCGATATGTAGTATCTCACGATATGTGATTTGGACTTCAAATTTCAGAATTTCGCAAATTTTGCATTTTGAAGCAAGTTTTCTTGCATTTTGTTTTGTACTAATAATCATCGAATTTAGCATAATTTTGACGTTTATCATCCCCTTTTCCTTTATGTGATATAAAGAAAATATCATCGAATTAGGCCGTTTTTCCACGTTTTTCTGAATTTTCAGTTAATTGTTATTAATTCATTATATGTACGTTAAAATTAGGCAAACACATAATTGACCCTATATACTTCGTTTTCAATCATCTATTTGTTTTTCATTAAAATACTGAGTAAGATATTGAAATGGGAGAAGTTCTGTTTTTATTGCTTATATCGACGTTTCAGCCGGATTAGAACGGTTTTACGTGTACATCTTCCATCGGTAATATTAACCGAAAATCAGGAACATTTTAGTTAATTTTAATGAAAACACATTGATTTTTATCATTTGTATTGGAAGCAACATCTTTATACGTCTTTTCTAGGGTCTAAAAAATACGAAACGTCGCTCTATTATTCGAAGTTAAAATCCTCAAATTTGGTATAATTATTAGCAAGTTTTCTTGCATTTTGTTTCGTACTAAAAATCATCGAATTCAGCAATATTTTGACGTTTATCATCCCCTTTTCCTTTATGTGATCTGCCCAATTGGCAGCAACAATTTGTATTGGAAGCAACATCTTTATACGTCTTTTCTAGGGTCTAAAAAATACGAAACGTCGCTTTATGATTCATTATATGTTAAAATCCTCAAATTTTTCATAATAATAACTTTTTCACGTTTTTCATGTAGTTTGATATTACGTAAATATATTCATTTTTACCAATATTTCGATACTATTTCATGTAGTATCACGATATGTGCTTTGGCCTTCAAATCACAGATTTTCGCATAATATAGCATCTTAAGCAAGTTTTCTTGCATTTTGTTTCGTACTAAAAATCATCGAATTCAGCAATATTTTGACGTTTATCATCCCCTTTTCCTTTAGGTGATATAAACAAAATATCATCGAATTAGGCAATATTTTGCTGTTTTTCCACGTATTTGTGAATTTTCAGTTTATTGCTATTAATTCATTAAATATACGATAAAAATGATGCAAACACATAATTGATTAGAAATTAACCTTAAACACTTCATTTTCAATCAACTATTTGTTTCTCGTTAAAATGCTGAGTAAGATATTGGAAAGGGGAGAAGTTCTGTTTTTATTGCATATATCGACGTTTCAGCCGGATTAGAACGGTTTTACGTGTACATCTTCCATCGGTAATATAAACCGAAAATCAGGAACATTTTAGTTAATTTTAATGAAAACACATTGATTTTTATCATTTGTATTGGAAGCAACATCTTTATACGTCTTTTCTAGGGTCTAAAAAATACGAAACGTCGCTCTATGATTCGAAGTTAAAATCCTCAAATTTGGTATAATAATGACTTTTTTCACGTTTTTCATGTAGTTTGATATTACGTAAATATATTCATTTTAAAAAATATTTCGATACTATTTCATGTAGTATCATGATATGTGATTTGGCCTTCAAATCTCAGATTTTCGCATAATATTGCATTTTAAGCAAGTTTTCTTGCATTTTGTTTCGTACTAAAAATCATCGAATTCAGCAATATTTTGACGTTTATCATCCCCTTTTCCTTTATGTGATCTGCCCAATTGGCAGCAACAATTTGTATTGGAAGCAACATCTTTATACGTCTTTTCTAGGGTCTAAAAAATACGAAACGTCGCTCTATGATTCGAAGTTAAAATACTCAAATTTGGTATAATTATGACTTTTTTCACGTTTTTCATGTAGTTTGATATTACGTAAATATATTCATTGTTACCAATATTTCGATACTATTTCATGTAGTATCACGATATGTGCTTTGGCCTTCATATCACAGATTTTCGCATAATATTGCATCTTAAGCAAGTTTTCTTGCATTTTGTTTCGTACCAAATATCATCGAATTCAGCAATATTTTGACGTTTATCATCCCCTTTTCCTTTAGGTGATATAAACAAAATATCATCGAATTAGGCAATAATTTGCTGTTTTTCCACGTATTTGTGAATTTTCAGTTTATTGCTATTAATTCATTAAATATACGATAAAAATGATGCAAACACATAATTGATTAGAAATTAACCTTAAACACTTCATTTTCAATCAACTATTTGTTTCTCGTTAAAATACTGAGTAAGATATTGGAAAGGGGAGAAGTTCTGTTTTTATTGCATATACCGACGTTTCAGCCCGATTAGAGCGGTTTTACGTGTACATCTGTCATTGGTAATATAAACCGAAAATCAGGAACATTTTAGTTAATTCTAATGAAAACACATTGATTTTTATCATTTGTATTTGAAACAACATTGTCATATGTCTTTTCATGGATCTAAATAATACGAAACCTCGCTCTATGATTTGAAGTTAAAATCCTCATATATGGTAATATAGTGACTTTTTTCACGTTATTCATGTAGTGTGATTTTACGTATATATATTCGTTTTTACCAATATTTCGATACTACTTCATGTTTTTTCACGATATGTGATTTGGCCTTCATATCTCAGAATTTCGCAAATTTTGCACTTTTAAGCAAGTTTTCTTGCATTTTGTTTTGTACGAAAAATCATCGAATTTAGCAATATTTTGACCTATATCATCCCCTTTTCCGTTATGTTATTTAAACAAAATATCATCAAATTAGGCCGTTTTTCCACGTTTTTGTGAATTTTAAGTTTATTGTTATTAATTTATTATATATACGATAAAAATTATGCAAACACATAATTGATCAGAAAATAACCTTAAATACTTCATTTTCAATCATCTAATTGTTTTTCGTTAAAATACTGAGTAAGATATTGAAAAGGGGAGTGTTGCATATATCGACGTTTCAGCCGGATTAGGACGGTTTTACGTGTACATCTTCCATCGGTAATATAAACGAAAAATCAGGAACATTTTAGTTAATTCTAATGAAAACGCATTGATTTTTATCATTTGTATTTGAAACAACATTGTCATATGTCTTTTCTTGGATCTAAATGTCACGAAACCTCGCTTGAAACCTTGATTTAATACGAAACCTAGATTTGAAGTTAAAATCCTCAAATATGGTAATATAGTGCCTTTTTTCACGTTATTCATGTAGTGTGATTTTACGTATATATATTCGTTTCTACCAATATTTCGATACTACTTCATGTTTTCTCACGATATGTGATTTGGCCTTCAAATCTCAGAATTTCGCAAATTTTGCATTTTGAAGCAAGTTTTCTTGCATTTTGTTTTGTACTAATAATCATCGAATTTAGCAATATTTTGACCTTTATCATCCCCTTTTCCTTTATGTGATATAAAGAAAATATCATCGAATTAGGCCGTTTTTCCAAGTTTTTCTGAATTTTCAGTTAATTGTTATTAATTCATTATATGTACGATAAAAATTATGCAAACACATAATTGATCAGAAAATAACCTTATATACTTCGTTTTCAATCATCTATTTGTTTTTCATTAAAATACTGAGTAAGATATTGAAAAGGGGAGTTCTGTTTTTATTGCATATATCGACGTTTCAGCCGGATTAGAACGGTTTTACGTGTACATCTTCCATCGGTAATATAAACCGAAAATCAGGAACATTTTACTTAATTTTAATGAAAACACATTGATTTTTATCATTTGTATTGGAAGCAACATCTTTATACGTCTTTTCTAGGGGTCTAAAAAATACGAAACGTCGCTCTATGATTCGAAGTTAAAATCCTCAAATTTGGTATAATAATGACTTTTTTCACGTTTTTCATGTAGTTTGATATTACGTAAATATATTCATTTTTACCAATATTTCGATACTATTTCATGTAGTATCATGATATGTGATTTGGCCTTCAAATCTCAGATTTTCGCATAATATTGCATTTTAAGCAAGTTTTCTTGCATTTTGTTTCGTACTAAAAATCATCGAATTCAGCAATATTTTGACGTTTATCATCCCCTTTTTCTTTATGTGATCTGCCCAATTGGCAGCAACAATTTGTATTGGAAGCAACACCTTTATACGTCTTTTCTAGGGTCTAAAAAATACGAAACGTTGCTCTATGATTCGAAGTTAAAATCCTCAAATTTGGTATAATTATTACTTTTTTCACGTTTTTCATGTAGTTTGATATTACATAAATATATTCATTTTTACCAGTATTTTGATACTATTTCATGTAGTATCACGATATGTGCTTTGGCCTTCATATCACAGATTTTCGCATAATATTGCATCTTAAGCAAGTTTTCTTGCGTTTTGTTTCGTACTAAAAATCATCGAATTCAGCAATATTTTGACGTTTATCATCCCCTTTTCCTTTAGGTGATATATACAAAATATCATCGAATTAATCAATATTTTGCTGTTTTTCCACGTATTTGTGAAATTTCAGTTTATTGCTATTAATTCATTATATATACGGTAAAAATGAAGCAAACACATAATTGATTAGAAATTAACCTTAAACACTTCATTTTCAATCAACTATTTGTTTCTCGTTAAAATACTGAGTAAAATAATGGAAAGGGGAGAAGTTCTGTTTTTATTGCATATATCGACGTTTCAGCCCGATTAGAGCGGTTTTACGTGTACATCTGTCATCGGTAATATAAACCGAAAATCAGGAACATTTTAGTTAAAATTCTAATGAAAACACATTGATTTTTATCATTTGTATTTGAAACAACAATGTCATATGTCTTTTCTTGGATCTAAATAATACGAATCCTCGCTCAATAATTTGAAGTTAAAATCCTCAAATATGGTAATATAGTGACTTTTTTCACGTTATTCATGTAGTGTGATTTTATGTATATATATTCGTTTTTACCAATATTTCGATACTACTTCATGTTTTCTCACGATATGTGATTTGGCCTTCAAATCTCAGAATTTCGCAAATTTTGCATTTTTAAGCAAGTTTTCTTGCATTTTGTTTTGTACTAAAAATCATCGAATTTAGCAATATTTTGACCTATATCATCCCCTTTTCCTTTATGTTATTTAAACAAAATATCATCAAATTAGGCCGTTTTTCCACGTTTTTGTGAATTTTAAGTTTATTGTTATTAATTTATTATATATACGATAAAAATTATGCAAACACATAATTGGTCAGAAAATAACCTTAAATACTTCATTTTCAATCATCTAATTGTTTCTCGTTAAAATACTGAGTAAGATATTGAAAAGGGGAAAAGTTCTGTTTTTATTGCATATATCGACGTTTCAGCCGGATTAGGACGGTTTTACGTGTACGTCTTCCATCGGTAATATAAACGAAAAATCAGGAACATTTTAGTTAATTCTAATGAAAACACATTGATTTTTATCATTTGTATTTGAAACAACATTGTCATATGTCTTTTCTTGGATCTAAATAATACGAAACCTCGCTTGAAACCTTGATTTAATACGAAACCTTGATTTGAAGTTAAAATCCTCAAATATGGTAATATAGTGCCTTTTTTCACGTTATTCATGTAGTGTGATTTTACGTATATATATTCGTTTTTACCAATATTTCGATACTACTTCATGTTTTCTCACGATATGTGAGAAAATAATATGTGAGATTTGAGGCCTTCAAATCTCAGAATTCCGCAAATTTTCATTTTGAAGCAAGTTTTGTTGCATTTTGTTTTGTACTAATAATCATCGAATTTAGCAATATTTTGACCTTTATCATCCCCTTTTCCTTTATGTGATATAAAGAAAATATCATCGAATTATGCCGTTTTTCCAAGTTTTTCTGAATTTTCAGTTAATTGTTATTAATTCATTATATGTACGATAAAAATTATGCAAACACATAATTGATCAGAAAATAACCTTATATACTTCGTTTTCAATCATCTATTTGTTTCTCATTAAAATACTGAGTAAGATATTGAAATGGGGAGAAGTTCTGTTTTTATTGCATATATCGACGTTTCAGCCGGATTAGAACGGTTTTACGTGTACATCTTCCATCGGTAATATAAACCGAAAATCATGAACATTTTGGTTAATTTTAATGAAAACACATTGATTTTTATCATTTGTATTGGAAGCAACATCTTTATACGTCTTTTCTAGGGTCTAAAAAATACGAAACGTCGCTCTATGATTCGAAGTTAAAATCCTCAAATTTGGTATAATAATGACTTTTTTCACGTTTTTCATGTAGTTTGATATTACGTAAATATATTCATTTTTACCAATATTTCGATACTATTTCATGTAGTATCATGGTATGTGATTTAGCCTTCAAATCTCAGATTTTCGCATGATATTGCATTTTAAGCAAGTTTTCTTGCATTTTGTTTCGTACTAAAAATCATCGAATTCAGCAATATTTTGACGTTTATCATCCCCTTTTCCTTTATGTGATCTGCCCAATTGGCAGCAACAATTTGTATTGGAAGCAACATCTTTATACGTCTTTTCCAGGGTCTAAAAAATACGAAACGTCGCTCTATGATTCGAAGTTAAAATACTCAAATTTGGTATAATTATGACTTTTTTCACGTTTTTCATGTAGTTTGATATTACGTAAATATATTCATTTTTACCAATATTTCGATACTATTTCATGTAGTATCACGATATGTGCTTTGGCCTTCATATCACAGATTTTTGCATAATATTGCATCTTAAGCAAGTTTTCTTGCATTTTGTTTCGTACTAAAAATCATCGAATTCAGCAATATTTTGACGTTTATCATCCCCTTTTCCTTTAGGTGATATAAACAAAATATCATCGAATTAGGCAATATTTTGCTGTTTTTCCACGTATTTGTGAATTTTCAGTTTATTGCTATTAATTCATTAATTATAAGATAAAAATGATGCAAACACATAATTGATTAGAAATTAACCTTAAACACTTCATTTTCAACCAACTATTTGTTTCTCGTTAAAATACTGAGTAAGATATTGGAAAGGGGAGAAGTTCTGTTTTTATTGCATATATCGACGTTTCAGCCCGATTAGAGCGGTTTTACGTGTACATCTGTCATCGGTAATATAAACCGAAAATCAGGAACATTTTAGTTAATTCTAATGAAAACACATTGATTTTTATCATTTGTATTTGAAACAACATTGTCATATGTCTTTTCTTGGATCTAAATAATACGAAACCTCGCTCTATGATTTGAAGTTAAAATCCTCAAATATGGTAATATAGTGACTTTTTTCACGTTATTCATGTAGTGTGATTTTACGTATATATATTCGTTTTTACCAATATTTCGATACTACTTCATGTTTTCTCACGATATGTGATTTGGCCTTCAAATCTCAGAATTTCGCAAATTTTGCATTTTTAAGCAAGTTTTCTTGCATTTTGTTTTGTACTAAAAATCATCGAGATTAGCAATATTTTGACCTATATCATCCCCTTTTCCTTTATGTTATTTAAACAAAATATCATCAAATTAGGCCGTTTTTCCACGTTTTTGTGAATTTTAAGTTTATTGTTATTAATTCATTGTATATACGATAAAAATTATGCAAACACATAATTGATCAGAAAATAACCTTAAATACTTCATTTTCAATCATCTAATTGTTTCTCGTTAAAATACTGAGTAAGATATTGAAAAGGAGAGAAGTTCTGTTTTTATTGCATAAATCGACGTTTCAGCCGGATTAGGACGGTTTTACGTGTACATCTTCCATCGGTAATATAAACGGAAAATCAGGAACATTTTAGTTAATTCTAATGAAAACACATTGATTTTTATCATTTGTATTTGAAACAACATTGTCATATGTCTTTTCTTGGATCTAAATAATACGAAACCTCGCTTGAAACCTTGATTTAATACGAAACCTTGATTTGAATTTAAAATCCTCAAATATGGTAATATAGTGCCTTTTTCACGTTATTCATGTAGTGTGATTTTACGTATATATATTCGTTTTTACCAATATTTCGATACTACTTCATGTTTTCTCACGATATGTGATTTGGCCTTCAAATCTCAGAATTTCGCAAATTTTGCATTTTGAAGCAAGTTTTCTTGCATTTTGTTTTGTACTAATAGTCATCGAATTTAGCAATATTTTGACCTTTATCATCCCCTTTTCCTTTATGTGATATAAAGAAAATATCATCGAATTAGGCCGTTTTTCTGAATTTTCAGTTAATTGTTATTAATTCATTATATGTACGATAAAAATTATGCAAACACATAATTGATCAGAAAATAACCTTATATACTTCGTTTTCAATCATCTATTTGTTTCTCATTAAAATACTGAGTAAGATATTGAAATGGGGAGAAGTTCTGTTTTTATTGCATATATCGACGTTTCAGCCGGATTTGAACGGTTTTACGTGTACATCTTCCATCGGTAATATAAACCGAAAATCAGGAACATTTTAGTTAATTTTAATGAAAACACATTGATTTTTATCATTTGTATTGGAAGCAACATCTTTATACGTCTTTTCTAGGGTCTAAAAAATACAAAACGTCGCTCTATGATTCGAAGTTAAAATCCTCAAATTTGGTATAATAATGACTTTTTTCACGTTTTTCATGTAGTTTGATATTACGTAAATATATTCATTTTTACCAATATTTCGATACTATTTCATGTAGTATCATGATATGTGATTTGGCCTTCAAATCTCAGATTTTCGCATGATATTGCATTTTAAGCAAGTTTTCTTGCATTTTGTTTCGTACTAAAAATCATCGAATTCAGCAATATTTTGACGTTTATCATCCCCTTTTCCTTTATGTGATCTGCCCAATTGGCAGCAACAATTTGTATTGGAAGCAACATCTTTATACGTCTTTTCCAGGGTCTAAAAAATACGAAACGTCGCTCTATGATTCGAAGTTAAAATACTCAAATTTGGTATAATTATGACTTTTTTCACGTTTTTCATGTAGTTTGATATTACGTAAATATATTCATTTTTACCAATATTTCGATACTATTTCATGTAGTATCACGATATGTGCTTTGGCCTTCATATCACAGATTTTTGCATAATATTGCATCTTATGCAAGTTTTCTTGCATTTTGTTTCGTACTAAAAATCATCGAATTCAGCAATATTTTGACGTTTATCATCCCCTTTTCCTTTAGGTGATATAAACAAAATATCATCGAATTAGGCAATATTTTGCTGTTTTTCCACGTATTTGTGAATTTTCAGTTTATTGCTATTAATTCATTAATTATAAGATAAAAATGATGCAAACACATAATTGATTAGAAATTAACCTTAAACACTTCATTTTCAACCAACTATTTGTTTCTCGTTAAAATACTGAGTAAGATATTGGAAAGGGGAGAAGTTCTGTTTTTATTGCATATATCGACGTTTCAGCCCGATTAGAGCGGTTTTACGTGTACATCTGTCATCGGTAATATAAACCGAAAATCAGGAACATTTTAGTTAATTCTAATGAAAACACATTGATTTTTATCATTTGTATTTGAAACAACATTGTCATATGTCTTTTCTTGGATCTAAAAAATACGAAACCTCGCTCTATGATTTGAAGTTAAAATCCTCAAATATGGTAATATAGTGACTTTTTTCACGTTATTCATGTAGTGTGATTTTACGTATATATATTCGTTTTTACCAATATTTCGATACTACTTCATGTTTTCTCACGATATGTGATTTGGCCTTCAAATCTCAGAATTTCGCAAATTTTGCATTTTTAAGCAAGTTTTCTTGCATTTTGTTTTGTACTAAAAATCATCGAGATTAGCAATATTTTGACCTATATCATCCCCTTTTCCTTTATGTTATTTAAACAAAATATCATCAAATTAGGCCGTTTTTCCACGTTTTTGTGAATTTTAAGTTTATTGTTATTAATTCATTGTATATACGATAAAAATTATGAAAACACATAATTGATCAGAAAATAACCTTAAATACTTCATTTTCAATCATCTAATTGTTTCTCGTTAAAATACTGAGTAAGATATTGAAAAGGAGAGAAGTTCTGTTTTTATTGCATAAATCGACGTTTCAGCCGGATTAGGACGGTTTTACGTGTACATCTTCCATCGGTAATATAAACGGAAAATCAGGAACATTTTAGTTAATTCTAATGAAAACACATTGATTTTTATCATTTGTATTTGAAACAACATTGTCATATGTCTTTTCTTGGATCTAAATAATACGAAACCTCGCTTGAAACCTTGATTTAATACGAAACCTTGATTTGAATTTAAAATCCTCAAATATGGTAATATAGTGTCTTTTTCACGTTATTCATGTAGTGTGATTTTACGTATATATATTCGTTTTTACCAATATTTCGATACTACTTCATGTTTTCTCACGATATGTGATTTGGCCTTCAAATCTCAGAATTTCGCAAATTTTGCATTTTGAAGCAAGTTTTCTTGCATTTTGTTTTGTACTAATAGTCATCGAATTTAGCAATATTTTGACCTTTATCATCCCCTTTTCCTTTATGTGATATAAAGAAAATATCATCGAATTAGGCCGTTTTTCTGAATTTTCAGTTAATTGTTATTAATTCATTATATGTACGATAAAAATTATGCAAACACATAATTGATCAGAAAATAACCTTATATACTTCGTTTTCAATCATCTATTTGTTTCTCATTAAAATACTGAGTAAGATATTGAAATGGGGAGAAGTTCTGTTTTTATTGCATATATCGACGTTTCAGCCGGATTAGAACGGTTTTACGTGTACATCTTCCATCGGTAATATAAACCGAAAATCAGGAACATTTTAGTTAATTTTAATGAAAACACATTGATTTTTATCATTTGTATTGGAAGCAACATCTTTATACGTCTTTTCTAGGGTCTAAAAAATACGAAACGTCGCTCTATGATTCGAAGTTAAAATCCTCAAATTTGGTATAATAATGACTTTTTTCACGTTTTTCATGTAGTTTGATATTACGTAAATATATTCATTTTTACCAATATTTCGATACTATTTCATGTAGTATCACGATATGTGCTTTGGCCTTCATATCACAGATTTTCGCATAATATTGCATCTTAAGCAAGTTTTCTTGCATTTTGTTTCGTACTAAAAATCATCGAATTCAGCAATATTTTGACGTTTATCATCCCCTTTTCCTTTAGGTGATATAAACAAAATATCATCGAATTAGGCAATATTTTGCTGTTTTTCTACGTATTTGTGAATTTTCAGTTTATTGCTATTTATTCATTAAATATACGATAAAAATGATGCAAACACATAATTGATTAGAAATTAACCTTAAACACTTCATTTTCAATCAACTATTTGTTTCTCGTTAAAATACTGAGTAAGATATTGGAAAGGGGAGAAGTTCTGTTTTTATTGCATATATCGACGTTTCAGCCCGATTAGAGCGGTTTTACGTGTACATCTGTCATCGGTAATATAAACCGAAAATCAGGAACATTTTAGTTAATTCTAATGAAAACACGTTGATTTTTATCATTTGTATTTGAAACAACATTGTCATATATCTTTTCTTGGATCTAAATAATACGAAACCTCGCTCTATGATTTGAAGTTAAAATCCTCAAATATGGTAATATAGTGACTTTTTTCACGTTATTCATGTAGTGTGATTTTACGTTGTGACGGTAACGCGTTGGTGTTCGGCTGTTCAAAAGCTAGGGGTATGGCCTCGTCACATATAGAAACAAAAAATAGAAAATCTGGAACTTCGTCTGTGGTAAGGTAATGGGAAGACACACAAAACACAAGTAAATTTAACAATGAGATTTTAATTACGTTAGAAAAAGCAAAACATGAATAAAATGGACATATAAATTGGAACATAAAATCAATCAATCAAAATAATAAGAATATTCAAATGACAAAATGAAAAGTTACGTTAAGACAAGTGAGTAATAACAAGTGTATAACAAACAATGTAAATAGTGGTGCAGGAATATTGGCTTTAAGTTTTCACCTCTCTTAGTACACGTAAGCCACAGCTTAGTCTACCAACGAGACGTGTTAACTTGTTGAAAGCACTGGATATTCTGAGGTCTGGCGGTCGTGTGGCCCCAGACATCAGGTAGTGTGGTGGGTGGAGGGCAGGTACAACTGGATCCGCAGCCAATCAGCGATGAGCAGGCGACACAGGTAGTTTGGTGGTTCGAGGTGGAGCAGGTGTTCCTGGCTGCATACGTTTGCGCTCTGACAAACCTTGGAGATGTTGTCTTTGTTGGATATTTCTTCCATATTAGTTTTATAGGGCGACGTATTTTGGAGGGAAGAGCAGGCTCAATCTCTTGAAGGAGATTATCGTCACAACTCTCCCCCGAAGCCTGCGGTTCTGGAAGAAGTACGTCGTTATGTGGTGGAGTAATAGATGGAGTCGCTTCTACTTCATAAACTCTGGAGAGATCATCGGCTAAGATGTTGTCGGAATCTTGGTATAGCATGTCTCCAGGTTGAATTTCTGCAGTTATCAAGCCCATAGTAGAAGACGTTGAGATGAGAAGTGGGCATGCTGCAGGAGGTGCAGGGTGGTGTGGTCCGTGTTGATGGTAGACCGAGCACTTTTCAGGTGTGGAATGAAGTGCTGGAGCTTCAGGATGATGACGAGTAGCTCCTTGCCAATTGTTTCGTAGTTCCTTGAGCAGTAGTCGCTGACAGGTGTGTTCTCCTCGCCTCGTTGCTGCATCACGACACCACCAACGTCGGTACCACTGGCGTCGACATGGAGGATGAAGGGCTTATCTGACGAGGTGAGAGTAGTATTAGAATATGGCAAAGGAGCACTATTAGGGTCCTGAAAATGGTTGGGATTATCAATATGGATTTTTGAATGAGAAAGCGTGGACTCCTTGTCGGTGCTTTCGGGAGAAGCTGGGAAGGTCTCACTGTGGATGTAGGGTTCTGTGAAGGTAGAAAAAGTGATCAGCACAGTGGGAGGAGTACCATTATATTGCTTCAGGAGGTTGACGTGGCACAGCTGGGTCTTCCGCCGCCTATCTGGAGTCTCGATAACGTAGTTGTTGTTTCTGCACTCCTTGACGCGGTAGGGTCCTGAAAACCTGTTTTGTAAAGGTGAACCTGGGATAAGAAAATATGCAAGTACGAAGTCTCCCGGCTTAAATTTTTTTACTTTGCTGGTCTGGTCGTAATGAGTCTTCATCCTCTCCTGGGCTTTCAATAGATTATCATGGGCAAAACGGTGGACTCTCTCTAGAATGTGTTGAAGGTTTTGAAGAAACTGGGGCACATTCTGATGCTCACTGAAGGTGGCATCTCGGAGAGAGTCTTTGAAAGCCTTAAGGGGAGTACGGCACTTACGGCCGTAGAGCATCTCATAAGGAGATACTCCTAGGGACTCATTGGGAAGACTTCTGTAAATACACATTATAAGGTCGATTTGCTTATCCCAATCCTTAGAGGTTTCACTACAAAACTTTTTCAAGAGTGCTTTGATAGTCTGATGACTACGTTCAAGAGAACCCTGTGAAGCAGGATGATAGGGGCTGGACAATACCTGTTTGATGTTGAACTCCTCCAGTGTCCTTTTGAAGAGATCACTGGTGAAGTTGGTACCACAGTCGCTCTGAATCTCCCTGGGAAATCCGTATTGAGTGAAGATCTTCAATAGATGTTTTACAACCGTAGCAGCCGTGATGTTCTTCACTGAAACTGCTATGGGAAATCTGGTGGTAGGACACAGGATGGTTAAGATATAGGCGTTACCTGAACTGGTCCGAGGTAAAGGACCAACACAATCTATTATAAGTCTGTGGAAAGGTTCCGCAGGCACCTGTATGGGAATCAGTGGCGCTCTGGGAATGGAGATGTTCGGTTTGCCTGCCATCTGACATGTATGACACTGTTTTACGTACTGTTTGACGCTATTTACCATACCTGGCCAGTAGTAGTCTTGACGAATTCCATGGTAAGTCTTGTTGAATCCGTAGTGGGAGAGTGCTCCGTGGGCCAGGTGTAGAATAGTGGGCCGCAGGCTGGTAGGAATCACAAGTTGTTCGATGTTGGCCCAATCGTCCTCCTCCTTCAGTTTACTGGGTCTATATCTGCGGTAGAGCAAGTCGTTCTCTAGGAAGAACCCAGGAATACTGTCGGATTGAGTCTCAGCCTGGAAAAACAATGGTGTTAAAGTAAGATCTTCCCTCTGCAACTTACGGAACTCCAACTTGGTCAGATTCGGGGGTAGTTTCTGAGGGTCTTGAGGGACAGCGGTAGCAGTAGAGTCAGCTGGCTGTGGACGTGCGGCTTGTGCACGGGTGGTCACGAGAACCGGAGGAGAAACTTCATCACTCTCGTGAACCTCTGCTGGAACATACGCTAGTATAGGGTTAATTGGCACAGAGGTACACACCTGGGGTTTGTCCATGACGATCAGGTTGGTCGGTTGCAGGTCTTCTGCCAAGTCGTTGCCTAGGAGAAGTTGCACTCCAGGCATGGGAAAAGGCTTTTCCCTGACGGCGACTTGGACTTCTCCGTTCACGTAGGGACAATCCAGGTGGACTCTGGCGAGAGGGTATGGAGTGGTAGCAGTGAGGTCAGTGATGAAGACAGTTTCTCCGGTGTAGGCGATGTTGGGCACAGCCGACTTCAAGATGATCGATTGAAGAGCCGCTGTGTCCCTCAAGATCTTCAATTTGAAACGTCCCTCCGGATTTGAACCGTTGGCAGAGATAGTTCCAGTATACAGGTGGTTACTGAAAAGTGAAAGATCATTAACATTAACACCAACATTCATCACAGGCTTACCGGACTTAGGAGGAGTTGGTTTGGGTTTCTGTGGGTCAGTGGTTCCCTTGAATTGAGACTTACCACACTTGTCTATGTTATGTCCATAGAGTCTACAATACTTGCAGTACATTTGTGAGCCAGCTTGATCGGTGCTCACTTTCTCGTAACTGTACCACGACTTCTTACTGGAGGATGGTTCGGGTGTCAGCCGGTGGATGAGGCTGTAAGTGTCAGCCGACTTAGCACACTTCAGGTAGTCGGTTTCTTCTTTATCTGCTAAGTATAGACGGACAGGAGGCGGCACACGCCTCAAGAATTCTTCAACTAGCATCAGGTTGACGAGTTCTGTAAAAGTAGAGACATGTGCTGCTTCCAGCCATTTCATAAAATATCTCCGTTTTGTGTTAGCAAACTCGAGGAAGGTAAGGGTACTTGCCTTCAGGTGGTCACGGAATTTCCTTCGATAACTTTCTGTGGAGAGGAGGTAGGCGTCCAACACTGCTTGTTTCAGAGTCTGGTAGTCATTCTCAGACGCCAAAGTACTGAGTGTGACTGCAGTTCTACCTGTAAGATGGACTCTGAGAAGTGTGGCCCATTGGTCGACAGGCCAACTGAGTTGATTAGCAAGGGTTTCAAAGGTGGTGAAAAACACATCAACTTCTGCTTCTACAAAGGATGGCATTAACTTACTTGCATGTGATATATTAAAACTGACGGGAAGATTGGCAGTAGCTTGCTGGCGTTGAGCGAGGTGTGAAGTTTCCAACGTGTATTCTCGTTGACGACACTCTAGAGCCAGAGTCGCTTGTTGCTGGTCATGTTCGCGTTGCATCTCCAACTCGCGTCGTTTTGTTTCAAGCTGTACTCGTTCCCGCTCCTGGAGTAGTGCAACCTCACGTTCCTGGAGGGCGATGTCACGTTCTTGCTCTTCTTTCCTCAAGGCAGCCTCACGTTCCTTGAGGGCGATTTCACGTTCTTGCTCTTCCCTTCATATGGCAGCTGCTTCTCTTTGTTGTTCGAGGGCTTCCCTTTGCTGCTCACGTTCAATCTTGGCCAGCTCTAGTTTGAGTTTCATCGTTGCCAAATCAGTTTTATCTGCAATATAGTAAGTTTCATGAGTTTCAGAGTCTATCTTACCTTGCTCTAAATAGTGATCCAGCAACAGGTTGTGTATTTCACTCTTGTTGGCTTGGTAGGGAACTGTTAGTTGATACTCATGTGCAAGAGTTTGTAATTCAGCTCTCTTGGCATGACTTAAAGTCCCTATTGCACCTACTGGATCTGCACGGAAAGCTTGGAGACGAAACATGGTGAAATTAGCAAATAAATGTACAACGAATATACAGTTATAGTGAATGTCAGAAACAGGACAACGTGGCAACTGGTACCTATCCTGTGGGATCTTTAACAATTAAAGTTAAGTACAAGATGTTAAATGATTAATTTAAATCAAAGGCGCAGGAAATCTTGTACCCGGTACTCATGTAAGAGGATAAGGGCAAGAAAATCCTACTAAACAAATGAAACAGAGTTTCAAAAACAAATGAAACAGTTAATTGCCTCAAAAGTAAAATTGGTAGTCCAAGGATGTAGGCAAACCTTGCAGAGTCTCTATATAGGACATACGCAAGTTTTTCCTACTGAAATTAATATGATACTTACAGAATTAGCGAACTTTTGTGCTCTGAAAAAGTAAGCTAATTCCCTACCGTTGTATGTATCATCATCTCTGACTGACGTGTAGGGGTGCAAGGTGTCAACTGGTGACGAGAACTGCTGCTGAGGTCCCAATTCAGCAACTAAAGTTCGAGCTAGAGGAACTATGGCCCTCTTTGTCCTCCTACAGTCAGATTGCAGAAGATTGGGTGCACTTGACCCGGGGCAGACCACAGTACTAGGGTACCAATATGATGATCTGTCAAAAATGAGAAATATCCAAGGGACAAAGATGGTAAACACGAGTAATAACACGGAGGGAGAGATGACCAATTAAGAGTATGACTGCGGCCTACAGTCACCACGTAATCCAAAGTTGTCTCACCTTCACCATATGCTACTCTCGTAATGCACAATACACCGCACCATATAAAAAATGAAATTGAATATGAAAAATAGTAAAACTATGTTAACAAAGTTAAATACGCTTACCATAAATTACTACTTGGCACCAGTACCTGAGTGAAGCTCTCCCGGACAGGCCCCCACTTAATATGTGACGGTAACGCGTTGGTGTTCGGCTGTTCAAAAGCTAGGGGTATGGCCTCGTCACATATAGAAACAAAAAATAGAAAATCTGGAACTTCGTCTGTGGTAAGGTAATGGGAAGACACACAAAACACAAGTAAATTTAACAATGAGATTTTAATTACGTTAGAAAAAGCAAAACATGAATAAAATGGACATATAAATTGGAACATAAAATCAATCAAAATAATAAGAATAATCAAATGACAAAATGAAAAGTTACGTTAAGACAAGTGAGTAATAACAAGTGTATAACAAACAATGTAAATAGTGGTGCAGGAATATTGGCTTTAAGCTATCACCTCTCTTAGTACACGTAAGCCACAGCTTAGTCTACCAACGAGACGTGTTAACTTATTGAAAGCACTGGATATTTTGAGGTCTGGCGGTCGTGTGGCCCCAGACATCAGGTAGTGTGGTGGGTGGAGGGCAGGTGCAACTGGACCCGCAGCCAATCAGCGATGAGCAGGCGACACAGGTAGTTTGGTGGTTCGAGGTGGAGCAGGTGTTCCTGGCTGCATACGTTTGTGCTCTGACAAACCTTGGAGATGTTGTCTTTGTTGGATATTTCTTCCATATTAGTTTTATAGGGATGTATATAACGACGTATTTTGGAGGGAAGAGCAGGCTCAATCTCTTGAAGGAGATTATCGTCACAACGTATATATATTCGTTTTTACCAATATTTCGATACTACTTCATGTTTTCTCACGATATGTGATTTGGTCTTCAAATCTCAGAATTTCGCAAATTTTGCATTTTTAAGCAAGTTTTCTTGCATTTTGTTTTGTACTAAAAATCATCGAATTTAGCAATATTTTGACCTTTATCATCCCCTTTTCCTTTATGTTATTTAAACAAAATATCATCAAATTAGGCCGTTTTTCCACGTTTTTGTGAATTTTAAGTTTATTGTTATTAATTCATTATATATACGATAAAAATTAAGTTTCTTGTATGTCCTTGACAAATACGGGACATTCGTTATGTGTGTACTAACGTACTAACATACTAATATACTAATATTAATACCAACTTGGGGATAGGTGTGTCAGTACTCCACATTACACTGCGACCCTAAAACTCTACCCCGGAGTTATGTTGGAAATTTCCAACACTAAATACAACACTGTTGTATTATCATTAATTATTACTAAATCTACTAATCATTGTAGTGATTAAAATTAACCAAACGTAGAGTTCACATGTACTAATAATTACATCTGTACAATAAGGCTAGAATTCTTACGTCACCAGACGCCAGTATTGCGTCAGATTCCATTATAATAAACACAACTATATCCAGTGTGTCTGAGAATTGAATTTGATTCTCTATAAAACAACGGTGTTCTGTGTGATAATTATTTACAGATAAACTGATCCCCAACTAATGCCAAATAGAGCGTTTATAGGTATAACTGTTATCTGGTAATAAATTTAACGTCACGCGTGAATGCCCTGGAGAGACTTTAATTCATCTCCATTGCTCGTTTACCATCGTAAAACGGGCAAATAATAATATTTAACTCCTCTGAATAATAAACCCGTCTTTATCCGAGCATTTCAATCACAACTGCCAGAAATGATAATATTCGTAGTAAATAATTTGAGTATCAAATGCGGGACGCGGAGCGGGGCAGGGGAGACACGAGTACACGAGGCGACGCGCTCAGAGAGAGACGCCATTACCCAAGCCACCAGGGTAGACGCCACCAAGAGCTCCAGATGAAAGTCGCCACTGTGAGGTGTGAAGAACCTTTGCAGACAATAACTTAGTTGGTGTCAGTGTCACTTTACACAACGTGTTGAATTGTCAAGAGATTTAATTTGACATTCGGCCAGGAACCTGTTAAATTTGGTTCCGTGTAGCCCAACGTGACCGGCCAGTGAAGCGCGTCAACATCTAGGCTAGGCTAGACACCACGTGTTTGTTACAACGAAGCCTGAACCTAGGACGCGAACTTCGGCAAGCCTTAACTTACACAGTGCCCTATTAGCTAAGTACCTTTATTCTTATTTGATGCATCATCTAGGAGGGGGTTATAGCTGGGTAGCGTGTCGTTACGCAGAGCGACTATAAAAAATCACAGGTTATTATTTATCTTCATTATTTAATTTAATTTTCTTGAACATAGATGTCTAGCAGCTTAATCTGTTGCTACTGAATATCATTTGATTTACAGCGTGTGTGAAGAATTCTCCGAGCTGTCATTTCCCGTGTTAATCATCTCCCAGTGTTCCATGATGAGTCCAGGAGATTCCGAGGATGAGTCGTAACCGACTTCATGGAAATCGTCTTCAAGCTAAGACCCTTTCCGTATTCCTTAAATTCCATAATCTGTAGTATTATTCATGCAGAGCACTGTTTCTTTGGATTGACATGTGTTTATTGTAATTATTAATTTTTCATGTTATAATCTATGTTCTTATTGGTGACAAATACAATGATTCTATAATTGGTCATAGGATTAGATTATTGCATAATGGACTGGTGCACGAACCACACTAGTTCCTGGACATATATGAAGTTCCAGTAATAACCCCCCAATGTAGGTGTTTGAGGCTTTGATTCAGTTAAATTATACAGCCCATTAATTATATAAGTGATCATATTCTCTAGTATTTTATCCATAGTTACTGGTTCATCTAGGAATTTTCTAATGATCATATTTTCTTAGTTTCCCTCTTTACTATAAAAGTGGGTGGTCCTTCGTAATAGAATTTCATTACATTAATTTTTAAATAAATAGAGTCAAGTCCCAAATGTCCCACAACGTCGCTCTATGATTCGAAGTTAAAATCCTCAAATTTGGTATAAAATTTGAGGATTATATAGTGACTTTTTTCATGTTATTCATGTAGTGTGATTTTACGTATATATATTCGTTTTTACCAATATTTCGATACTACTTCATGTTTTCTCACGATATGTGATTTGGCCTTCAAATCTCAGAATTTCGCAAATTTTGCGAAATTCTTGCAAGAAAGTTTTCTTGCATTTTGTTTTGTACTAAAAATCATCGAATTTAGCAATGTTTTGACTTTTATCATCCCCTTTTCCTTTATGTGATTTAAACAAAATATCATCGAATTAGGCTGTTTTTCCACGTTTTTGTGAATTTTCAGTTTATTGTTATTAATTCATTAAATATACGATAAAAATTATGCAAACACATAATTGATCAGAAAATAACCTTAAATACTTCATTTTCAATCATCTATTTGTTTCTCGTTAAAATACTGAGTAAGATATTGAAAAGGGGAGAAGTTCTGTTTTTATTGCATATATCGACGTTTCAGCCGGATTAGAACGGTTATACGTGTACATCTTCCATCGGAAATATAAACCGAAAATCAGGAACATTTTAGTTAATTTTAATGAAAACACTTTGATTTTTATCAATTGTATTGGAAGCAACATCTTTATACGTCTTTTCTAGGGTCTAAAAAACACGAAACGTCGCTCTATGATTCGAAGGTAAAATCCTCAAATTTGGTATAATAATGACTTTTTTCACGTTTTTCATGTAGTTTGATATTACGTAAATATATTCATTTTTACCAATATTTCGATACTATTTCATGTAGTATCACGATATGTGCTTTGGCCTTCAAATGTCGGATTTTCGCATAATATTGCATTTTAAGCAAGTTTTCTTGCATTTTGTTTCGTACTAAAAATCATCGAATTCAGCAATATTTTACGTTTATCATCCCCTTTTCCTTTATGTGATATAAACAAAATATCATCGAATTAGGCAATATTTTGCTGTTTTTCCACGTCTTTGTGAATTTTCAGTTTAATTTTTCTATTAATTCATTATATATACGATAAAAATGATGCAAACACATAATAGATTAGAAATTAACCTTAAACACTTCATTTTCGATCAACTATTTGTTTCTCGTTAAAATACTGAGTAAGATATTGGAAAGGGGAGAAGTTCTGTTTTTATTGCATATATCGACGTTTCCACCGGATTAGAGCGGTTTTACGTGTACATCTTCCATCGGTAATATAAACGGAAAATCAGGAACATTTTAGTTAATTCTAATGAAAACACATTGATTTTTATCATTTGTATTTGAAACAACATTGTCATATGTCTTTTCTTGTATCTAAATAATACGAAACCTCGCTCTATTATTTGAAGTTAAAATCATCAAATATGGTAATAAAGTGTCTTTTTTCACGTTATTCATGTAGTGTGATTTTACGTATATATATTAGTTTTTACCAATATTTCGATACTACTTCATGTTTTCTCACGATATGTAATTTGGCCTTCAAATCTCAGAATTTCGCAAATTTTGCATTTTTAAGCAAGTTTTCTTGCATTTTGTTTTGTACTAAAAATCATCGAATTTAGCAATATTTTGACCTTTATCATCCCCTTTTCCTTTCTGTGATTTAAACAAAATATCGAATTAGGCAATATTTTGCCGTTTTTCCACGTTTTTGTGAATTTTCAGTTTATTATTATTATTTCATTAAATATTCATTTCGTCGCTCTATGATTCGAAGGTAAAATCCTCAAATTTGGTATAATAATGACTTTTTTCACGTTTTTCATGTAGTTTGATATTACGTAAATATATTCATTTTTACCAATATTTCGATACTATTTCATGTAGTATCACGATATGTGCTTTGGCCTTCAAATGTCGGATTTTCGCATAATATTGCATTTTAAGCAAGTTTTCTTGCATTTTGTTTCGTACTAAAAATCATCGAATTCAGCAATATTTTACGTTTATCATCCCCTTTTCCTTTATGTGATATAAACAAAATATCATCGAATTAGGCAATATTTTGCTGTTTTTCCACGTTTTTGTGAATTTTCAGTTTAATTTTTCTATTAATTCATTATATATACGATAAAAATGATGCAAACACATAATAGATTAGAAATTAACCTTAAACACTTCATTTTCGATCAACTATTTGTTTCTAGTTAAAATACTGAGTAAGATATTGGAAAGGGGAGAAGTTCTGTTTTTATTGCATATATCGACGTTTCCACCGGATTAGAGCGGTTTTACGTGTACATCTTCCATCGGTAATATAAACGGAAAATCAGGAACATTTTAGTTAATTCTAATGAAAACACATTGATTTTTATCATTTGTATTTGAAACAACATTGTCATATGTCTTTTCTTGTATCTAAATGATACGAAACCTCGCTCTATTATTTGAAGTTAAAATCATCAAATATGGTAATAAAGTGACTTTTTTCACGTTATTCATGTAGTGTGATTTTACGTATATATATTCGTTTTTACCAATATTTCGATACTACTTCATGTTTTCTCACGATATGTAATTTGGCCTTCAAATCTTTGAATTTCGCAAATTTTGCATTTTTAAGCAAGTTTTCTTGCATTTTGTTTTGTACTAAAAATCATCGAATTTAGCAATATTTTGACCTTTATCATCCCCTTTTCCTTTATGTGATTTAAACAAAATATCGAATTAGGCAATATTTTGCCGTTTTTCCACGTTTTTGTGAATTTTCAGTTTATTATTATTATTTCATTAAATATACGAGAACAATTATGCAAACACATAATTGATCAGAAAATAACCTTAAATACTTCATTTTCAATCATCTATTTGTTTCTCGTTAAAATACTGAGTATGATATTGAAAAGGGGAGAAGTTCTGTTTTTATTGCATATATCGACGTTTCAGCCAGATTAGAACGGTTTTACGTGTACATCTTCCATCGGTAATATAAACCGAAAATTAGGAACATTTTAGTTAATTTTAATGAAAACACATTGATTTTTTTCATTTGTATTGGAAGCAAGATCTTTATACGTCTTTTCTAGGGTCTAAAAAATGCGAAACGTCGCTCTATGATTCGAAGTTAAAATCCTCAAATTTGGTATAATAATGACTTTTTTCAAGTTTTTCATGTAGTTTGATATTACATAAATATATTCATTTTTACCAATATTTCGATACTATTTCATGTAGTATCACGATATGTGCTTTGGCTTTCAAATCTCGGATTTTCGCATAATATTGCATTTTAAGCAAGTTTTCTTGCATTTTGTTTCGTACTAAAAATCATCGAATTCAGCAATATTTTTACGTTTATCATCCCCTTTTTCTTTATGTGATATAAACAAAATATCATCGAATTAGGCAATATTTTGCTGTTTTTCCACGTTTTTGTGAATTTTCAGTTTATTGCTATTAATTCATTAAATATACGATAAAAATGATGCAAACACATAATTGATTAGAAATTAACCTTAACCACTTCATTTTCAATCAACTATTTGTTTCTCGTTAAAATACTGAGTAATATATTGGAAAAGGGGAGAAGTTCTGTTTTTATTGCATACATCGACGTTTCAGCCGGATTAGAGCGGTTTTACGTGTACATCTTCCATCGGTAATATAAACGGAAAATCAGGAACATTTTAGTTAATTCTAATGAAAACACATTGATTTTTATCATTTGTATTTGAAACAACATTGTCATATGTCTTTTCTTGGATCTAAATAATACGAAACCTCGCTCTATTATTTGAAGTTAAAATCCTCAAATATGGTAATAAAGTGACTTTTTTCACGTTATTCATGTAGTGTGATTTTACGTATATATATTCGTTTTTACCAATATTTCGATACTACTTCATATTTTCTCACGATATGTGATTTGGCCTTCAAATCTCAGAATTTCGCAAATTTTGCATTTTTAAGCAAGTTTTCTTGCATTTTGTTTTGTACTAAAAATCATCGAATTTAGCAATATTTTGACCTTCATCATCCCCTTTTCCTTTATGTGATTTAAACAAAATATCGAATTATGCAATGTTTTGCCGTTTTTCCACGTTTTTGTGAATTTTCAGTTTATTGTTATTATTTCATTAAATATACGAGAAAAATTATGCAAACACATAATTGATCAGAAAATAACCTTAAATACTTCATTTTAATCATCTATTTGTTTCTCGTTAAAATACTGAGTAAGATATTTAAAAGGGGAGAAGTTCTGTTTTTATTGCATATATCGACGTTTCAGCCGGATTAGAACGGTTTTACGTGTACAATTTCCATCAGTAATATAAACAAAAAATCAGGAACATTTTAGTTTTAGTTAATGACATTGTTAATAAAGCTAAGACCCAACCAAAACTGCTCCACAGCCACATCAGGAGAAAAACAGCAGTGAAGGAACAAGTGATGCAACAGAGAAAAAGGAAGAACAGATAAAGAGAGAATGACAAGGAGGTGTGAGACGACCTCAACAAGAGATTCCAGGAGGTCTTCTCAATAGAACAAGGAGAAGCCCCTGCACTAAATGAGGGGGAGGCAAACCAAGCAAAATTGGAGGAATTTTACCTCACCAGTAATGTGGTCAAAATGAATCTGTTGGAACTGAATGAGACAAAGGCCGTTGGGTCTGATAGAATCTCACCGTGGATACTAAAAGAAGGTGCAGAAAAACTATGTGTGCCTCTCTCTGTGGAGCATAACAGGTCACTGGAAACAGGAGACCTACCGAAAGCTGGAAGACTGCAAATGTTGTCCAAATATACAAAAAGGGTGAAAGTTATGAGGCACTGAACTACAGGCCCCTTTCCCTAACTAGTATACTATGCAAGGTGATGGAGAAGATCGTGAGGAAAAGGCTCGTAGAGCATCAGGTGAGAAATTGGTTTGTAACCAACTACCATCATGGATTCAGATATGGTAAATAGAGCCACACATCTTTAACAGAATTCTATGACCAAGCAACAAAAATTAGGCAAGAAAGACATGGGTGGGCAGACTGTATTTTCTTGAAATGTCAGAAAGGCTTTGATGCAGTTACCCCCCCCCCCAAAAAAAAGGCTATTACAAAAGTTGGAGCAACAGCAAGGAGTATCTGAACTCATGATGCTAATAAACTACAAAGTATGTACAATGACCACAACACAGCAGTTACAACATCAGGATCTGCAGGTTGACACAAGAATTCAACCAACTACGAACCACTTAGTTTGATGAAAGGGAGCAGTAGAACAACAAAAGTACACTTACATCGCATCAGGCTTGGATACCCATGTGTATGGGAAATAGGCTTACAGGTTCCAGAAGATGAGAGGAAATGTCAACACTGTGGAGAAATGCCCGACAGACCACTGGATCATTATCTAACACAGTGCACAGTTACAAACCAATTATGATTTCAACTTAGATTCAACAGAGCAGAAGAAGTTGTTAAACAGATATGGCAAAATCTTGCTGAAGCGACCATACGAGTCATAAATACTCATACTCCGCCCAAGTAAAACAGAAACAAACAACACTTAGTGGGCCAGCCAGAGGCTTAGGGCCCACACAGGAATATCCCAGAAAAAAAGCAAGGACTAAAAGGTAAGGTGCTCCAGTGGATAAGGGGCCTTATCTAAGCAACAGGAAACAGTGAGTAACTGTGAGGGAGGAGACATCAGCGAGGCGAGATGTCACCAGCGGAGTCCAACAGGGCTCTGTACTTGGACCCATCCTGTTTCTAATATATGTAAACAATCTTCCAGAGGGTATAGACTCATTCCTCTCTTTGTTTGCTGATGATGCAAAAATTATGAAAAGAATAAAATTAGAAGATAGACAGAGACTACAGGATGATCTGAACAAACTAGAGGAATGGTCAAGAAAATGGCTACTAAAGTTCAGCTCAGGAGAGTGTAAAGTAATGAAATAAGGTGAAGGAAGCAGAAGGCTGAACACAGTACACAATCTGGGAGGTGAAATCCTGTAAGAGTCAAACAGAGTGAAAGATCTGGGGTTTGATATCACACCTTACTTGTCCCCCAGATGCCCACATGAAAAGGATATCATCAGCGGCATATGCTAGATTGGCCTACATAAGAACTGCCTTTAGAAACTTGTTTAAGGAATCGTTCTGGGCCTTGTATATGACTTATGTCAGATCAATCCTGGAATATGCAGCTCCAGCCTGGAGTCCATACTGTGACGATAATCTCCTTCAAGAGATTGAGCCTGCTCTTCCCTCCAAAAGACGTCGATATAAACATCTATATAAAACAAGTATGGAAGAAAAAATCCAACAACGACAACACCAGCAAGGTTTGCCAGAGCGCAAAACGTATGCAGCCAGGAACACCTGCTCCACCTCAAACCGCCAAACTACCTGTCTTGTCGCCGGCTCATCGCTGATTGGCTGTGGATCTAGCTGCAACTGCACTCCACTCACCATACTACTTGATGTCTGGGGCCGCCACGACCTCAGTCTTCAGAATATCCCGTGCTTTCGACAGGTTAACACGTCTCATTGGTAGACTAAGCCCCAGGCTTACGTGTACTAAGAGAAGTGATAGCTTGAAGCCAATATTCCGGCACCTACTTACTTTGTTTGCCATACTCTTGTTATTTGTTCATTTGTCTTAACGTAACTTTTCATTTTTGCCCTTTGATTATTCTTATTACTTTGATTGATTTTATTATACGAATTTGTATGTCCATTTTATTCATGCTTTGCTTTCTTTAACGTAATTAAAATTTCATTGTTAAAATTTACTTGTGTTTTGTGTGTCTTCTCCTTACCTTACCACAGACGAAGTTCCAGATTTTCTATTTTTTTTTCTATATGTGACGAGGCCATACCCCTAGCTTTTGAACAGCCGAACACCAATGCGTTACCGTCACAATACCTAGAGTCCATACACAAGACAAAGTTAGAGAAGATTCAGAGTATGCCCCCAGTCTAGTTCCAGAACTGAGAGATATGAGCTGTGAGGAAAGACTAAGGGAGTTAAACTCACGTCCCTGGAGAATAGAGGTGTAAGGGGAGACATTATAACAACCTACAAAACTCTCAGGGGAACTGACAGGGGTGGACAAAGACAACTCTTTAGCACGGGTGGAACACGAACATGGGGACACAGGTGAAAACGTAGTACCCAGATGAACCACAGAGAAATTTAAAAGAGTTTTTTTTCAGTGTCAGAGTAGTTAACAAATGGAATGCATTAAGCACTGATGTGGGTGGAGGCAGACTCCATACACAGTTTCAAATGTAGATTTGATAAAGCCCAGTAGGCTCAAGAATCTGTACACCAGTTGACAGTTGAGAGACGGGACCAAAGAGCCAAATCTCAACCCCCGCAAACACATCTAGGTGAGTATATCAAATCAGCACTTGCATGCTCATGTGAATGTCTGAGTGACTGTTTGTGTTGGTATGTGGTTTGTGCTAATTATGCCTGGACCATACATATATTGACTTTATTTATGACACTTTCACTTATTAAAACACATTATAAAGTTCATGAACAGTAACAATTCAACAAATATTATTCATTTATAGTTTACTTATCTAAATATTTGGTAACTCACTAACCCACACAAAACAATCAACACACTAGATTTCATTTTGCTTATTAGATTCTTGGTGTTTATGCAAGATAAGATCTGTGTTTATGAAAGAGTAATCAGAAGCCGTCGTAGCCCAGCTGTGGGAGCGTCCTCCGCGGCCTCACAGTCCGGAGTTCCACCCAAGCTCATGAATGTCTTTTACTGTTCACGTAATATATGTTTTTTCTTGTTTCCTTTATTTTAAGATGTGAGCATTAATTTGGAAAACAGTCTAGTTAATTATCACTTTTTATCAAGCAATCTGAAGAGAAAATTGGAGATCAAATCGACATGGATGTGACTGTGGAACATTAGTAAGTCTGGGACACTGCGTTGCCTTGATAATAGTCTTTTGGTCACCTAAATGTTTCTCACAACTTTGATGTAAATTATCTGTCCATGTGCACGTGTACCATTCTAGCAGTCTTTATCTTACTGTGTTAACAGAATCTAGAAATAGCTTTCTAACCTATACTATTCCTGGTGCCTTCTCTTTGTCTCACCTATGTTTAGTGCTTTGCATTTGTCAGTGTTAAAGGAAAAAAAAGTGACCATCTGTCCGACCACTGCTTGAGCACATCTAGATCTACTTGTACTCTCCCTCAAACGTCTTCTTTTGTAAGACTAAAATATTATTTTCTTGCGTTGGTTCATTCATGTGTTGCGTGAGAAAGCAATCATCAATTAATTCTAGAAAATCATCTGCATCATTATTCCCTGTTCTGTTAAACCCGTTTTTTCCGCTAAAATTAAAGTCACCTATTACACAAATACTGTTAGACCTATATGCTTTAGATGTTTCATCCCATAGATGCTTTGCTTCCACTCTGTGTAAATTTGGTGGCGTGTATATAACTCCTATTATTAGATTATTTGCTTTTTCGTCTAATTCTAGCCAAATAGTTTCTGTGTGTGGCTCAGTTTTGATTTCCTCTTTGAGACTACATTTAAAATTTTCCCTAACATATATGGCTACTCCCCCTCCTCATCTAATATATCTATCTGTGTGAAATAGTTTAAATAAATTTATCTCATATTCAGCTAATAGTTCTCCATTTTCTACATTCATCCACGTTTCGGTAAGTACAATAATATCTATTTTTTCCGTGCATACAAGAGCATTTAAATCGTTTATTTTGATTTTAAGATTCCTACTGTTCATATAATATGCCCTAAGTGTATTGTTATTTTGACGCTCGACTCATTCCCTGATTATTTTGCCAAGTTGTTTCTCCCGCAAACACGTACTTTTATTACCTCCTTTCTCCATATAAATTCCCATACCACTATCTACTAACAGTTTAAACACAATCAAATCCTTCCCACAACAGGTTCCAAGGAGTTCGCAACAACAACAACAACAACACCAGCCCTGGTCAGATGCACCCCATCTCGAGCATACATGTAATTTCTTCGATAGAAGTGTTCCCAGTTATCTATAAATGATATTGCATTTGATTTGCAAAAATTGTCGAGTCGGGATTTGATACGAAGTGCCCTCGACAAGCATTCATTTCCAACTTCCTTTCTTGGAAGAATGCCCCATATGATCGGGATTCCTCCCTTGCTCTTAACTAATTCTATGGCTGTCTTAAACCTCTGTATCAGTTCCTCACTCCTAATTCGTCTAACATCATTTCCACCGGCACTGATACAAATAATGGGTTTGATCCCATTTCCAGCCATAATATCGTCCTTGTTGTTAACAATATCACCAATTCCTGCTTCCAGATAGCAAACCCTTAACCTTTCCCCCTTATCTCTAGCACAAAAAGTTCAGTCCAGATATCTAACCTGTGAATATCCAACAATAAAATTTGTTTAGGTACTTCCTTTACTTTGTGAGCCCCTTCCCGCCAAACACACACCGAAACTACGACGTTGGTGCAACGTTCGAACAAGTTTTAACACCTCCTAACCAGTTATAACAACCAATATATCAAGTTGTAACAACGCTCTAATACGTTATAAACACTTTAAGCCAAGATGTAACAACTTTATTACAAGTTGTAACAAGCGGAAAATAGAGACAGTTTTGGTTTGTGTTTCCAGGGTTGAGGGACCTGCGCTCCTTTCGATGTCTTGACTTACGAGGGAACTACCGTCTCCACACAACATTGAATACACGGTGTATGTATCTCCAGCACGGTGAATAGATTGGAAGTCCTTATGATATCTTATTAGAGGATATAGAGGAGCTGCCTTGTATGGGCCAATAGGCCTTCTGCAGTTACCTTTGTTCTTATGTTCTTATGTTCTTATCTGTAGGTGGGCTTGTCAAGGTCTTCCTAACACCCCTGTCCTTTACGACATTCCTGGACGACGACTTTCTACTGTAGCGCTCCTCATTCGCTACTTCTGGACGATGTTTTTGATGTTTACCAGTCTCCATGATGTAGTGGTAAGACACTCGCCTGGCGTTCCGCGAGCGCTTTGTCATGGGTTCGTATCCTGGCCGGGGAGGATTTACTGGGCGCAAATCCTTAACTGTAGCCTCTGTTTAACTCAACAGTAAAATGTGTACTTAGTTGTAACAACGATTCTTCACGGCGTGGATCGTATTCCAGGGACCTGCCTGAAACGCTACGCGAACTAGTGCTTGTACAAGAATGTAACAACTCTTGTATATATCTCAAAAAAAAAAAGTTTCGTCTGTCTTGGCTCCTTGATCTGTCGTCATCCCTAACCTTTACCAGGGACGTCCCTAATGTTCATATGGCTCATTTGAGTACTCCGTTTCCACCTGTGTCCCTCTTGCTCGTGTACCACTCGTGTTAAACAGTTAATTTTGTTTTACCCGGTCAATTTCTCTGAGAATTTTGTAGGTAGTTATCATGAAAAAGTTGATAAGTTTCTTGAATTGCTAAGATTAAAAAACGAAGACGTTTGAAGGAGAGTACAAGGAGATCTAGACGCGCTCAAGCGGTGGTTGGACAGATGGTCACTTTCTTTTGACACTGACAAACGCAAAGCACTAAACAGAGGTGAGGCTGAAGAGAAGGCACCAGGAATAGCAAAGGTTAGAAAGCTTTTTCTTGATTCTGTTAACACAACAAGATGAAGACTGCTAGAATGGTACACGCGCACATGGACAGATAATATACATCAAAGTTGTAAGAAACGTTTAGGTGACCAAAAGACTATTATCTAGGCAACACAGTGTCCCGGACTTACTAATGTTCCACAGTTATATCCATGTCAATTTGATCTCAAATTTTCTCTTCAAATTGTCTGATAAAATGTTATAATTTAATATATTCATTCCAAATTAATACTCACATCTAAATAATAAAGAAACAAGATAAACATTTATTACTTGAACCGTAAAAGAAGACACCGCTCGTGGGTTTGTGGGTGGAACTCCAGACTGCGAGGCTGCGGAGGACGCTCCCACAGCTGGGCTACGATGGCTTCTGATTACTCTTTCATAAACACAGATCTTATCTTGCATAAACACCAAGAATCTAATAAACAAAATGAAATCTTGTGTGTTACTTGTTTTGTGTTGTTAGTGAGTTACCAAATTAATTGATAAGTAAACCGAATATGAATAATTTTTGTTGAAATGTTACGGTTTATGAACTTTAGAATGTGTCTGAATACGTGAAAGTAGCGAAAATGATGTCTATATGTATGGTCCAGGCATAATTACCACACACACACACACACACACACACACACACACACACACACACACACACACACACACACACACACACACACACACACACACACACACACACACACACACACACACACACACACACACACACACACACACACACACACACACACACACACATGCACACACACACACACACACACACACACACACACACACACACACACACACACACACACACACACACACACACACACACACACACACACACACACACACACACACACACACACACACACACACACACACACACACACACACACACACAAACACACACACACACATTGAACTCATTGATTGTATTGAACTTTGAGTACCTGGTAGAGCTAGGAATTATCCCCTCAAAAAAGAACTAGGAAACAAAAGGCTGGCATACCGAAAGGGAAATTATGAGGAGATGAGAAGCTTCCTAAGGGAAATACCTAGGGACACAGACCTCAGAGCTAAGTCTGTACAAGATATGATGGACTATGTCACCCAAAAGTGTCAAGAGGCAGTAAGCAGATACATCCCGGCCCAAAAGGAAAAATCCGAGAAGCAAAAGAAGAATCCATGGTATAATACGGCATGTATGGAAGCAAAGAAACTGAACAAAAGGGCGTGGAGGAACTTCCGGAATAACAGAACATCAGAAAGGAGAGAGAGATACCAGAGAACCAGGAATGAGTATGTCAGGGTGAGAAGAGAATCAGAGAAAAGTTATGAAAATGATATAGCAAACAAAGCCAAGACCGAACCAAAACTACTCCACAGTCACATCAGAAGGAAAACAACAGTGAAAGAACAGGTAGTGAAACTTAGAACAGGCGGGGACAGGTATACAGAGAATGACAAAGAGGTGTGTGATGAACTCAACAAGAGGTTCCAAGAGGTCTTCACAACAGAACAAGGTGAGGTGACTGTGCTAGGAGAAAGAGAAGTAAACCAGGCGGCCTTGGAAGAGTTTGAAATTACGAGGGAGGACGTCAAGAGACACCTGCTGGATCTGGATGTTAGAAAGGCTGTTGGTCCAGACGGGATTTCGCCATGGGTACTGAAAGAGTGTGCAGAGGCACTTTGCTTGCCACTCTCCATAGTGTATAGTAGGTCACTGGAGACGGGAGACCTACCAGAAATGTGGAAGACAGCGAATGTGGTCCCAATATACAAAAAGGGCGACAGGCAAGAGGCACTGAACTACAGGCCAGTATCCTTGACTTGTATACCATGCAAGGCGATGGAGAAGATCGTGAGAAAATACCTGGTAACACATCTGGAGAGAAGGGACTTCGTGACAAATCGACAACATGGGTTCAGGGAGGGTAAATCTTGCCTGACTGGCTTAATAGAATTCTACAACCAGGTGACAAAGATTAAGCAAGAAAGAGAGGGCTGGGCAGACTGCATTTTCTTGGATTATCGGAAAGCCTTTGACACAGTACCGCATAAGAGGCTGGTACATAAGCTGGAGAGACAGGCAGGTGAAGCTAGTAAGGTGCTCAAGTGGATAAGGGAGTACCTAAGCAATAGGAAGCAGAGAGTTACGGTGAGGGGTGAGACCTCCGATTGGCGTGAAGTCACCAGTGGAGTCCCACAGGGCTCTGTACTCGGTCCTCTCTTGTTCCTGATATATGTAAATGATCTCCCGGAGGGTATAGATTCATTTCTCTCAATGTTTGCAGACGATGCCAAAATTATGAGAAGGATTAAGACAGAAGAGTACTGTTTGAGGTTTCAAGAAGACCTAGACAAATTGAAGGAATGGTCGTACAAATGGTTGTTAGAGTTTAACCCAACCAAATGTAATATAATGAAGATAAGTGTAGGGAGCAGGAGGCCAAATACAAGGTATCATCTGGGAGAGGAAATTCTTCAGGAGTCAGAGAAAGAAAAAGACTTGGGAATTGATATCACGCCAGACCTGTCTCCTGCAGCACATATCAAGAGGATAACATTAGCGGCATATGCCAGGCTGGCCAACATACGAACGGCATTCAGAAATTTGTGTAAAGAATCATTCAGAACTTTATATACAACAACATATGTCAGACCAATCCTGGAGTATACAGCCCCAGCATGGAGTCATTTTCAGTATAAAAAGTCGTAATTTCAAACTGCGAATACATGCAGAGAGCCAGAATTTGGCTCCAAAATATGACTCATGTGTCGAATTTGGGATGTTTGGGATTTTTTGAAAACTGCAGGAAGGGTTTGGGCAAAATGTGATCCATCGCCGCTCTCAGTAATTAGCATATTTTTGGTACAAAAAGTCGTAATTTCAAACTGCGAATACGTGCAGAGAGCCAGAATTTGGCTCAAAAATATAGCTCAAGCGTCGAATTTGTGATGTTTGTGATATTTTGAAAACTGCAGGTAGGGTTTGGCCAGAATGTGATCCATCGCCGCTTTCAGTAATTGGCATATTTTCGGTATAAAACGTCGTAATTTGAAACTGCGAATTCGTTAAGAGAGCCAGAATTTGGTTTCAAAATATGACTCAAGCGTCGACGTTTTGATGATTTGGATATTTTGAAAACTGCAGGGAGGGTTTAAGCAAAATGTGATCCATCGCCGCTCTCAGTAATTGGCATTTTTTCGGTATAAAAAGTCGTAATTTCAAACTGCGAATACGTGCAGACAGCCAGAATTTGGCTCCAAAATTCAGACTCTGCATCAATCTCTTCAGCCTCTGCATCACTCTCTTTAGCCTCTGCATCACTCCTCTGAGCCTCTGCATCACTCTTTTACGCCTCTGCATCACTCTCTTCAGCATCTGCATCCCTCTCTTAGGCCTCTGCATCATTCTCTTCAGCCTCTGCATCTCTCTCTTAAGCCTCTGCATCATTCTCTTCAGCCTCTGCATTTCTCTCTTCAGCCTCTGCATCACTCTCTTGAGCCTCTGCATCCCTCTCTTAAGCCTCTGCATCACTCTCTTGAGCCTCTGCATCCTTCTCGTGAACTCCTGCATCCGTCTCATGAGCCTCTGCATCCCTCTATTGATCCTTTGCAACACTCTCTTAAGCCTCTGCATCCCTCTCTTGAGCCTCTGCATCACTCTTAAGAGCCTCTGCATCCCTCTCTTGAGCCTCTGCATCAATCTCTTGAGCCCCTGCATCCCTCTCTTGAGCCTCTGCATCCCTCTTTTGAACCTCTGCATCCCTCTCTAAAGCCTCTGCATCACTCTCTTCAGCCTCTGCATCACTCTCTTGAGCCTCTGAATCCCTCTTTTGAGCCTCTGCATCACTCTCTCGAGCCTCTGCATCACTCTCTTGAGCCTCTGCAACACTCTCTTAAACCTCTGCATCCATCTCTTGAGCCTCTGAATCCCTCCTTTGAGCCTCTACATCCCTCTCTTGAGCCTCTGCATCACTCTCTTGAGCCTCTGCATCACTCTCTTGAGCCTCTGCATAACTCTCTTGAGTCTCTGCATCATTCTCTTGAGCCTCTGCATCCCTCTCTTGTGCCTCTGCAACACTCTCATCAGCCTCTGCATCCCTCTCTTGAGCCTCTGAATCCCTCCTTTGAGCCTCTGCATCACTCTCTCGAGCCTCTGCATCACTCTCTTGAGCCTCTGCATCACTCTCTTAAGCCTCTGCATCCATCTCTTGAGCCTCTGAATCCCTCCTTTGAGCCTCTACATCCCTCTCTTGAGCCTCTGCATCACTATCTTGAGCCTCTGCATCACTCTCTTCATCCTATGCATAACTCTCTTGAGCATCTGCATCACTCTCTTGAGCCTCTGCATCCCTCTCTTGAGCCTCTGCAACACTCTCATCAGCCTCTGCATCCCTCTCTTGAGCCTCTGAATCCCTCTTTTGAGCCTCTGCATCACTCTCTCGAGCCTCTGCATCACTCTCTTGAGCCTCTGCATCACTCTCTTAAGCCTCTGCATCCATCTCTTGAGCCTCTGAATCCCTCTCATGAGATTCTGCATCACTCTCTTGAGCTTTTGCATCACTCTCTTAAGCCTCTGCATCATTCTTTTAAGCTTCTGCATCACTCTCCTGAGCCTCTGCATCACTCTCTTGAGCCTCTGCATCACCCTCCTAAGCCTCGGCATCCCTATTTTGAGCCTCTGCATCACTTTTTTAAGCATCTGCATCCCTTTCTTGAGCCTCTGCCTCCCTCTCTTGAGCCTCTGCATCCCTCTCATTAGCCTCTGCATCCCTCTCTTGAGCATTGCATCACTCTCTTAAGCCTCTGCATCATTCTCTTGAGCCCTTGCATCCCTCTCTTGAGCCTCTGCATCATTCTCCTAAGCCTCTGCATCACTCTCTTTAGCATCAGCATCACTCTCTTGAGCCTCTGCATCACTCTCTTGAGTCTCTCCATCACTCTCTTAAGCCTCTGTATTCCTCTCATGAGCCTCTGCATCACTCTCCTGAGCACCTGCATCACTCTCTTGAGCCTCTGCATCACTCTCTTGAGCCTCTGCATCCCTCTCTTAAGCCTCTGCATCACTCTCTTAAGCCTCTGCATCACTCTCCTGAGCACCTGCATCACTCTCTTGCGCCTCTGCATCACTCTCTTAAGCCTCTGCATCCCTTTATTGAGCCTCTGCATCACTCTTTTGAGTCTCTGCATCCATCTCTTAATCCTCTGCATCCCCTGTCTTGAGCCTCTGCACCACTCTCTTGAGCCTTTGCATCACTCTCTTGAGCCTCTGCATCTCTCTCTTAAGCCTCTGCAACACTCTTCAGCGTCTGCATCACTCTCTTAAGCCTCTGCATCCCTCTCTTCATCCTCTGCATCACTCTCTTGAACCTCTGCATCCCTCTCTTAAGCCTCTGCATCACTCACTTTAGCCTCTGCATCACTCTCTTGAGCCTCTGCATCCCTCTCTTGAGCCTCTGCATCATTCTCCTAAGCCTCTGCATCACTCTCTTAAGCCTCTGTATCCCTCTCTTGAGCCTCTGAATCCCTCTTTTGAGCCTCTGCATCTCTCTCTCGAGCCTCTGCATCACTCTCTTCATCCTCTGCATCCCTCTCTTGAGCATCTGCATCACTCTCTTGGGCCCCTGCATCCCTCTCTTGAGCCTCTGCATCACTCTCTTGAGGCTCTACATCACCCTCTTAAGGCTCTGCATCACTCTCTTGAGCCTCTGCATCCCTCTCGTGAACTCCTGCATCCCTCTCATGAGCCTCTGCATCCCTCTCTTGAGCCTTTGCAACACTCTCTTAAGCCTCTGCATCCCTCTCTTGAGCCTCTGCATCTCTCTTAAGAGCCTCTGCATCCCTCTCTTGAGCCTCTGCATCAATCACTTGAGCCCCTGCATCCCTCTCTTGAGCCTCTGCATCCCTCTTTTGAACCTGTGCATCCCTCTCTAAAGCCTCTGCATCACTCTCTTCAGCCTCTGCATCACTCTCTTGAGCCTCTGAATCCCTCTTTTGAGCCTCTGCATCACTCTCTCGAGCCTCTGCATCACTCTCTTGAGCCTCTGCATCACTCTCTTAAGCCTCTGCATCCATCTCTTGATCCTCTGAATCCCTCTTTTGAGCCTCTACATCCCTCTCTTGAGCCTCTGCATCACTCTCTTGAGCCTATGCATCACTCTCTTGAGCCTCTGCATAACTCTCTTGAGTCTCTGCATCACTCCACTGAGCCTCTGCATCCCTCTCTTGAGCCTCTGTAACACTCTTCAGCCTCTGCATCACTCTCTTAATCCTCTGCATCTCTCTCCTGAGCCTCTGAATCCCTCTCTTGAGCCTCTGCATCACTCTCTTGAGCCTCTGCATCACTCTCTTCATCCTATGCATAACTCTCTTGAGCATCTGCATCACTCTCTTGAGCCTCTGCATCCCTCTCTTGAGCCTCTGCAACACTCTCATCAGCCTCTGCATCTCTCTCTTGAGCCTCTGAATCCCTCTTTTGAGCCTCTGCATCACTCTCTTAAGCCTCTGCATCCATCTCTTGAGCCTCTGAATCCCTCTTTTGAGCCTCTACATCCCTCTCTTGAGCCTCTGCATCACTCTCTTGAGCCTATGCATCACTCTCTTGAGCCTCTGCATAACTCTCTTGAGTCTCTGCATCACTCTCTTGAGCCTCTGCATCCCTCTCTTGAGCCTCTGCATCACTCTCTTGAGCCTCTGCATCACTCTCTTTAGCCTCTGCATCCATCTCTTGAGCCTCTGAATCCCTCTCATGAGATTCTGCATCACTCTCTTGAGCTTCTGCATCACTCTCTTAAGCCTCTGCATCACTCTTTTAAGCTTCTGCATCACTCTCTTAAGCCTCTGCATCTCTCTCTTAAGCCTCTGCAACACTCTCTTCAGCCTCTGCATCACTCTCTTAAGCCTCTGCATCCCTCTCTTCATCCTCTGCATCACTCTCTTCAGCCTCTGCATCCCTCTCTTAAGCCTCTGCATCACTCACTTAAGCCTCTGCATCACTCTCTTCAGCCTCTGCATCCCTCTCTTGAGCCTCTGAATCCCTCTTTTGAGCCTCTGCATCACTCTCTCGAGCCTCTGCATCACTCTCTTCATCCTCTGCATCCCTCTCTTGAGCATCTGCATCACTCTCTTGGGCCCCTGCATCCCTCTCTTGAGCCTCTGCATCACTCTCTTGAGGCTCTACATCACCCTCTTAAGCGTCTGCATCCCTCTCTTGAGCCTCTGCAACACTCTCTTCCGCCTCTGCATCACTCTCTTAAGCCTCTGAATCCCTTTCTTGAGCCTCTAAATCCCTCTCTTGATCCTCTGCATCACTCTCATGAGCCTCTGCATCACTCTCTTGATCCTCTGCATCACTCGCTTGAGCCTCTGCATCACTCGCTTGAGCCTCTGCATCACTCTTTTGAGCCTCTGCATCACTCTCTTGAGCCTCTGCATCATTCTCTTGAGCCTCTGCATCCCTCTCTTAAGCCTCTACATCATTCTCTTGAGCCTCTGCATCACTCTCTTGAGCCTCTGCATACGAAACCTCGCTCTATGATTTGAAGTTAAAATCCTCAAGTTTGGTAAAATAGCGACTTTTTCCACGTTTTTCATGTAGTGTGATTTTACGTAAATATATTTGTTTTACCAATATTTTGATAATACTTTATGTTTTCTCACGAATACATAATTTGGCCTTCAAATCTCAGAACTTTGCATAATATTGCATTTGTAAGCTAGTTTTCTTGCATTTTGTTTTGTACTAAAAATCATTGAATTTAGCAATATTTTGACATTTATCATCCCCTTTTCCTTTATGTATATAAAAAAAATATCGTCGAATTAGGCAATATTTTAACGTTTTTCCACGTTTTTCAGAATTTTCAGTTTATTGTTATTAATTCATTATATGTACGATAAAAATTAAGTAAACACATAATTGATTAGAAATTAACCTTAAATACTTCACTTTCAATCAACTATTTGTTTCTCGTTAAAATAATGAGTAAGGTATTGAAAAGGGGAGAAGTTCTGTTTTTATTGCATATAATAACGTTTCAGTCGGATTTGAGCGGTTTTACGTGTACATCTTCCATCGGCAATATAAAGGGAAAATCAGGAATATTTTAGTAAATTCTAATGAAAACACATTGATTTTTATCATTTGTATTGGAAACAACATTGTCAAATGTCTTTTCTTGCATCTAAATAATAAGAAACCTCGCTTTATAATTTGAAGATAAAATCCTCAAATATGGTAAAATAGCGAATTTTTTCACGTTTTTCATGTAGTGTGATTTTACGTAAGTATATTCGTTTTACCAAAATTTTGATAATTCTTCATGTTTTCTCACGATATGTATGGCCTCACAATATGTTTGGCCTTCAAATCTCAGAATTTCGCACAATATTGCATTTGTAAGCAAATTTTATTGCATTTTAATTTGTACTAAAAATCATTGAATTTAGCAATATTTTGACGTTTATCATTCCCTTGTCCTTTATGTGATATAAAAAAAATATCGTCGAATTAGGCAATATTTTACCGTTTTTCCACGTTTTTGAGAATTTTCAGTTTATTGTTATTAATTCCTTATATATATAAATAAAAATTATGCAAACACATAAATGATTAGAAATTAACCTTAAATACTTCATTTTCAATCAACTATTTATATCTCGTTAAAATACTGAGTAAGATATTGAAAAGGGGGGAAGTTCTTTTTTTATTGCATATATCGACGTTTCAGCCGGATTAGAGCGGTTTTACGTGTACATCTTCCATCGGTATTATAAACGGAAAATCAGGAACATTTTAGTTAATTCTAATGAAAACACATTGATTTTTATCATTTTTGTTGGAAACAACATTGTCATATGTCTTTTCTTGGATCTAAATAATACGAAACTTCGCTTTATGATTAGAAGTTAAAGTTAAGTTAAAGTTATGACTATGTTGGGCGAGTAATAGTCGTGATGACAATGTTGGGAGTGTAATAGTTATGATGACTATGTTGGGAGAGTAATAGTCATAATGACTATGTTGAGGTTTTATAGTCATGATGACGATGTTGGGAGGGTAATAGTCATGATGACTACGTTGGGAGGGTTATAGTCATAATGACTATGTTGGGAGTGTAATAGTCATGATGACTGTGTTGGGAGTGTAATAGTCATGATGACTATGTTGGGAGTGTAATAGTCATGATGACTGTGTTGGGAGTGTAATAGTCATGATGACTATGTTGGGAGTGTAATAGTCATGATGACTGTGTTGGGAGTGTAATAGTCATGATGACAATGTTGGGAGTGTAATAGCGATGATGACTATGTTAGTAGAGTAATAGTCATGATGACTATGTTGGGAGTGTAATAGTCATGATGACTATGTTGGGAGGGTAATAGTCATGATGACTATGTTGGGAGTGTAATAGTCATGATGACTGTGTTGGGAGTGTAATAGTCATGATGACTATGTTGGGAGAATAATAGTCATGATGACAATGTTGGGAGTGTAATAGCGATGATGACTATGTTAGTAGAGTAATAGTCATGATGACTATGTTGGGAGTGTAATAGTCATGATGACTATGTTGGGAGTGTAATAGCGATGATGATTATGTTAGGAGAGTAATAGTCATGATGACTATGTTGGGAGTGTAATAGTCATGATGACAATGTTGAGAGAGTAATAGTCATGATGACTATGTTGGGAGATTAATAGTCATGATGACAATGTTGGGAGTGTAATAGCGATGATGACTATGTTAGGAGAGTAATAGTCATGATGACAATGTTGGGAGTGTAATAGCGATGATGACTATGTTGGGAGAGTAATAGTCATGATGACTATGTTGGGAGTGTAATAGTCATGATGACTATGTTGGGAGTGTAATAGTCATGATGACTAGGTTGGGAATGTAATACCGCATTAAGCGTCGAATTGGGGATGTTTGGGATATTTTGAAAACTGCATGGAGGGTTTGGAAAAATAAGTGCAGAAAGCCAGAATTTGGCTCCATAATATGACTCAAGGGTCGAATTTGGGATGTTTAGGATATTTTGAACACTGTAGGGAGGGTTTCGGCAAAATGTGATCCATCGCTACTTACAGTAATTAGCATATTTTCGGTATAAAAAGTCGTAATTTCAAACTGCGTATACGTGCAGAGAGCCAGAATTTGGCTTCAAAATATGGCTCAAGGGTCGAATTTGGCATGTTTCGGATATTTTGAAAACTGTAGGTAGGGATTGGGCAAAATGTGACCCATCGCCGTTTTCAGTAATTGGCGTATTTTCGGTATAAAAAGTCGTAATTTCAAACTGCGAATACATGCAGTGAGCCAGAATTTGGCTCCAAAATATGGCTCAAGGATCGAATTTGATATGTTCGGGATATTTTGAAAAATGCAAGGAGGGTTTGGGCAAAATGTGATCCATCGCTGCTTTAATTAATTGGCATTATTTCTGTATAAAAATTCGTAATTTAAACCTGCGAATACGTACAGAGAGACAGAATTTGGCTACAAAATATGTCACATTTTGCCCAAACCCCCCCTTCCCCTGCAGTTTGCAAAATATCCCTAACATCCCAAATTCGACCCTTGAGTCATATTATGGAGCCAAATTCTGGCTTTCTGCACTTATTTTTCCAAACCCTCCCTGCAGTTTTCAAAATATCCCAAACATCCCAAATTCGACGCTTGAGCCATATTTTGGCGCCAAATTCTGTCTCTCTACACGTATTCTCAGTTTGAATTTACGAAATTTATACCGAAAATATGCCAATTACTGAGAGCAGCGATAGGTCATATTTTGCCCAAACCCCCCCTGCAGTTTTTAAAATATCCCAAACATCCCAAATTCGACCCTTGAGCCATATTTTGGAGCAAAAATCTTGCTCTCTGCACGTTTTCGCAGTTTGAAATTACGAATTTTTTTACTGAAAATATGCTAATTACTGAGAGGGGCGATGGGTCAAATTTTGCCCAAACCCCCTCTGCAGTTTTCAAAATATCCCAAACGTCCCAAATTCGACGCTTGAGCCATATTTTGGAGAAAAATTCTGGCTCTCTGCACGTATTCGCAGTTTGAAATTACGACCTTTTATACCGAAAATATGCCAACTACTGAAAGCGTCGATGAATCACATTTTGCCCAAACCCTCCCTGCAGTTTTTAATGTATCCCAAATGTAAAAAATTCGACCCATGAGGCATAATTTGAAACCAAATTCTGGTTTTCTGCTTGCATTCACAGTTTGAAATTACGACTTTTTACCCCGAAAATATGCCAATTACTGAGAGCGGCGATTGGTCACATTTTGCCCAAACCCCCTGCAGTTTTCAAAATATCCCAAACATCCCAAATTCGACACTTGAACGATATTTTGGAGCCAAATTCTGGCTTTCTGCACGCATTCGCAGTTTGAAATTACGACTTTTTATACCGAAAATACGCCAATTACTGAGAAAGGCGTTGGGTCACATTTTGCCCAAACCCTCCCTGCAGTTTCAAAATATCCTAAACATCCCAAATTCGACCCTTGAGACATATTTTGGATTCAAATACTGGCGCTATGCACGTCTTCGCAGTTTGAAATTACGAATTTTTATACCGAAAATGTGTCAATTACTGAGAGCGGCGATAAGTCACATTTTGTCCAACCCTCCCCCCTGCAGTTTTTAAAATATCCCAAACATCCCAAATTCGACGGTTGAGCCATATTTTGGAGCCAAATTCGGGCTCTCTTCACGAATTCGCTGTTTAAAATTACGTCTTTTTATACCGAAAATATGCCAATTACTGTGAGCGGCGAAAGGTCACATTTTGCCCGAACCCCCTGTAGTTTTCAAAATATCCCCAACATCCCAAATTCGACACTTGAACCATATTTTGACGCCAAATTCTGGCTTTCTGCACGTCTTCGCAGTTTGAAATTACGATTTTTTATACCGAAAATATGCCAATTACTAAGAGGGGTGATGAGTCATATTTTGTCCAAACCCCCCTGTAGTTTTCAAAATATCCCAAACATCCCAAATTCGATCCTTGAGCCATATTTTGGAGCCAAATTCTGGCTCTCTGCACATATTCGCATTTTGAAATTACGACTTTTTATACCGAAAATGTGTCAATTACTGAGAGCGGCGATAAGTCACATTTTGTCCAAACCCCCCCTCCCCTGCAGTTTTTAAAATATCCCAAACATCCCAAATTCGACGCTTGAGCCATATTTTGGAGCCAAATTCGGGCTCTCTGCACGAATTCGCATGTGAATTTACGTCTTTTTTTTACCGAAAATATGCTAATTACTTAAACCGGCAATTTGTTACATTTTGCCCAAACCCCCCACTCCCCTGCAGTTTTCAAAATATCGCAAACATCCCAAATTCGACGCTTGAGCCATATTTTGGAGCCAAATTATGGCTCTCTGCACGTATGAGCAGTTTGAATTTTCGACTTTTTATACCCAAATAATGCAAACTACTGTGGCATAAGCGGCGATGGATCATATTTTGCAAAAAATCCCCTGCAGTTTTCAAAACATCCCAAACATCCTAAATTCCACCCTTGAGCTATATTTTCGTGCCAAATTCTGTCTCTCTGCACGTATTCGCAGTTTTAAATTAGTACTTTTTATTCCGAAAATATGCCAATTAGTGAGAGCGGCGATGGATCACATTTTGCCCAAACACTCCCTGCAGTTTTTTAAAATATCTCAAACATTCCAAATTCAACGCTTGAGTCATATTTTGGAGCCAAAATCTGGCTCTGCACGTATTCACAGTTTGAAATTACGACTTTTTATACCGAAAATGTGCCAATTACTGAGAGCGGCAATGGGTCACATTTTGCCCAAACCCTCCCTGCAGTTTTCAAAATATCCCAAACATCCCTAATTCGACCCTCGAGCCATATTTTGGTGCCAAATTCTGTCTCTCTGCACATATGCGCTGGTTGAATTTACGATATTTTATACCGAAAATATGCAAATTACTGAAAGCAGCGATCGGTCACATTTTGCCCAAACCCTCCCTGCAGTTTTCAAAATGTCTCAAACATCCCAAATTCGACGCTTGAGTCATATTTTGGAGCCAAATTCAGGCTCTCTGCACGTATTCGCAGTTTGAAATTACGTCATTTTATACCGAAAATATGCCAATTACTGAGAGCTGCGATGGCTTACATTATGTCCAAACCCCCTGCAGTTTTCAAAATATCCCAAACATTCCAAATTCAAAGCTTGAGCCATATTTTGGAGCCACGTTGTGGCTCTCTGCACATATACGCGGTTTGAAATTTCGACTTTTTATACCGAAAATATGTCAACTACTGAGAACGGCGATAGATCACATTTTTCCCAAACCCCCCCCCCCCACTCTTGCAGTTTTCAAAATATCCTAAACGTCCCAAATTCGACGCTTGAAACATATTTTGGAGCCAAATTCTGGCTCTCTGCACGTATTCGCAGTATGAAATTACTACTTTTTATACCAAAAATATGCCAATTACTGAAAGCAGCGATGGATCACATTTTGCCCGATGTTATACTCAAATTCTGTCAGTTGAAATGTAACCAATCACAGGCGAGTAGGCCTCTGACGTCATGCCAGACAGAGGAGCATCAGGCATGCTCCCAGCAGCCTCAGTTATCCTCACAGACTCAGAGTAGAAGGACCTCGGCTAGGCAGATATATACCTTGCTATCTCAGTCAATAAATATATACAGAAGAGACTACTGTGTCTACCTTCTACCCCGAAAAAGGCAAACGAATACTGGTAGCAGCAGTGGGACCCAGATTTTTTTTTTTCTGGAAACAAAAGTTCAGGTACCCAGCATCGCCTCGTGTTCCAGCCAAAACCGCCGCCACCGCCACCGCCATAAGCCGCCATCCTGCCACCCACGCATCAAATATTGTGCCAGACCGGGGTCCTGCCATCAACCACTACTCCAGGCCAACGTTTCAGAAGTAAGGGTCAATATTTTCCTGTGAGAACGCTCATTCATCAGTGAGGAGGAAGGAAGCTTCCCGCGCCAGCCATTTTTTTGAACCTCGCGCCATCACGTGGGAACCACCTAGTGCACCCACCACCACCACCGCCACCCAAGCTGACAGTATCTAAGCTTTGTGAGTGTTCAAGCTACTGAAATCGTGGTCAATCATCGTCGCAACTATCAACTGAGCATCGTATGTACTGTATTGTTCCTTGAGAATATTTGGTGGACTGCAATTGTTTGACTAGTGTCGCCTCCCCAGGCTCACACACCTCGCCTCCCTCTCCAGCTCACACCTCGCCACCAGCCCCTGCTACATCATTTTGTGTGAACTCCTGCCTCCCAGTCGTGTTTCTCCACCGACATCGTCGCAATATCGTCGTCGTCAGAATTTATCTTCGCACTTCCAGCATCAACAGTGTGGGGTCCCTGAGTTTCGCGCCACCGCCGCCAGGAGCGCTGCTGTCGAACCAGATTGTAAACAAACCCTCACATGTGCCACTTCACAAGCCCTGCCACCGTTTTTGTGTTGGCCGCTGTTATACTGCAAATCCTGCAGCCCTGAGTTAAGTAAATATGAGCTAAGATATCGTGTGCTATGATTTAATGAGGTTTAACGTAAATATATCCAAAATATCTTATGAATTAATCTTTCAGTGACTTGTTAAATATTGGAGCCGGTTTAGTACTCCAGAGGCCCACAGTTTCTCTGAGACATTTCAATATTCCCTGCATATGATTCCATTATTCATTAATTGTTACTAGTGTCATTAGTGAATTCAAAGGTGAGAGAAGTAAGAAATAATTGTTTCATAGCAGTTATATACATTCCTGTGTCCAGTTTATGTGCTACATCCATATTTCTTGCATTGCCACTTGTTGTGTTGAATCTTTTTAATGAAATTTTGCAATTGCATTTCCCAGTTTTTATTCTAAATTGCTGTGCTTAGTCTGGTTTAATTAATTTACATACACCTAATTCCAGTCATTTTTTAATGAAAGATTGCTAAATTTAGTTTACAATTGCTTGTTCTTAATTATTTTCTTGCCTAGCCCAATTTAATAATTATATTTCTGCCATTTTTACTTTAGCCAAGTTGATATTTTTTTGTGTTTATTTTTGTGTATACTATTTCTGATGCCAGGTGTACTTAATTATAATCTGCGTTCAAATATTACTTCCACGGCTGTGACAATGCCTACCACTGTTGAAACCCCTTCAGAATCAATGGGAACAGTTGCTCGTCCCAATGGCCAGAGATCAGCTCAGGAAATGGCTATTCCTCTTTTTGCTGGGGAATCGCGTTTATTAGAATCATGGTTTAGTAAGGTTGAAGCGAAAACTGTTGCACGTTTTTCTAAGCCTACTGATGCCAAATACTTAGCAATTGCACGGTCAGCCGTGGACACAACCAAAGGTGATGCACGTTTTGTTGTTGATGAGAAAGCCATTGTTAGCCTCCAGTCTTGGCCTGAATTTAAGGATTTCTTTCGCCGTCGCTTTGTTAATAAAGGAGACCTTGACCCATATAGGTTAGTCAAGAAAATTGCCAATGCCACCATGCAGCCTGGTGAATCGTTTAATGCGTTTACTAGCAGTCTCGATCAGTATCTGTATGCCTTAGTTTCTGCTATGAATAATTCGACTTGGTTAGATAAAGACAATAATCTGTCCCCTGAGGCTATGGCCAAAATGATAGCATTTGGTACTTTAATGCATTTTGCCCCCGAGCATACAAAACCAATCGTTGAGCAACAAAATTTTGGTGTTAAACATGAAATTGGTCAAGTATTTGAGGCTATTAACAATGCCGCAGATAAACTAGCTCCCCGAAGTGCTCAACTGTTGCCACCCTCTGATGCTGTAAATGTAGTCACAAGCTCTCAGCATCCTCCCACAAATTCTCAAAACTCTTGGTCGCAGAAGCGTACCCATGCTCGTAGCCCCCAGTCAAATTCGCCGCCTCATAAAATGCCGAAACGCCATAGTCCACAACCGTCCACTCCCTCATGTTGGCATTGTGGTAAGAGTAACCACCTTGCAAGGGACTGTTGGTCCGCCCCTAGATCATCACCTCCTAGACAATTCTCTCGGCCCCCTCATCAATCTAATCATTTTAGGCTTCCATATTGCACGTACCATAAACAAGTTGGTCACCACACTGCGGATTGTAGAGCTAGGCAAAAGACATCTCCACCTCGTAACTCCCATGGTCAGTCTTGGCGAGGCTCACAGCGTCCAAGACATTATCAGAACTCTCGTAATTACAACTCCCAGCCCAGCTATAATGCAACTTCAAATTATAATGCTCAGTCACAGAATGCTGGAGCTCAGAATGTTCACTCCATGTCGTCGGGAAACCCCCAAGGCCATCCGCTAACCAATTCAAGCTAGCCAATCCTAGTGCCCTCCCTGTGTATTCAGTAGCTACCCAAAATAGATTTGGACACTTGACAGAGGAGGACACTGACTCTAGACCAGTTGTAGATGTTGACGGATCCACAGTAAATTTGACACAAACAAGACACAGATATCCCAGACAACATAAGTCAAAAATAGTAACTTGTCCAGTCTCAAGTGATGGTTCCCTTGTATCAGCCATTGTACATGGTAGAGTTTTAAAAGTTTTTCTTGACTCGGGTGCAAAAATTAATATTGTCAAGCCCTCAGCTCTTAGAGACATTGAAAGTATGCACCCTACTATTTTAAAACAGTCACACATACCTTTTCTAAGTGGTATTTCAGGAAATAAAGTAAAAGTTCAGGGTGAAATTGACCTCCCACTCAAGTTCAATGATGTCACATTGTCCATAACATGTTTAGTTGTTGACATTATTCATTTTCCTGGAGACATTCTCTTAGGTCTGTACACCATGATTGATGAAAATATTGCATTGTTTCCCCATCGTTGGAACATAAGTATCAAAGACCATGTCATACCTTTGTGTAGCATGTATCGACAGGGCCATGAGTTCAACCTTCAATCAGATTACGTTAATTTTGTTGACACCCGCCTTGCAAGCGTAGGTTTGTCAGATCATTGTCGTGGTAGCATACCCGAGAAAACGGGCACTCGATTGAAGCATAGTAGTTGTGCAGTTGTTAAGGAGAATGAGTATCGGGACTTTCTGGAAGGGGACGCCCTAACGGATTCTCGTTGTCTCGCTCGCCTGGCAGCTTCCATCTCTGAAGTCAGTGGTTCCACGGCTACTGACACTGTGTTACACCCTCATTCTCTCACCAGAATAAGAGTTAAGGTTCAGGGAGTGCCTGAGTTGTCGGATGTGATTGCGGAAAGTGAAACATGTAAAGTGAATGGTACATTTGTTGAACCCTCCTGGCACACAGTGCAGGATGGTACTGTCACACTTTTTATCACAAACACAAGTAATGCCGATATCCATCTCCAGTCTGGTACCCATGTTGTAGATTTTGCCCATTACTCGTTACCGGTGCGAGTTGTGGATGATGTCTCCATGGATCATACTGTTTGTACACTCACACCAGGAGAACAGGGATCTCAGCCAGAGGTGCAAGTGCAACACCTCAGTCCTACTGATTTTCCTGACTCTGTGGCTCAGCTTTTGAAAATTTTGAACAAGAATAGAGCTGTTGTTGCTCTACCAGGAGAAAAATTAGGTCTCACTCCTCTCATTACACATAAAATTCCCCTTGAACAAGGAACTACGCCTATTTATGTACCAGCTTACCGTCTTCCCCATTCTCAGAGAGCAGAAGCAGATAGACTTGTAGAAGAAATGTTACAGAGTGATGTAATTGAATCGAGTAATTCGCCATGGAACGCTCCATTGATTCTTGTACCAAAGCGAGATGGGACTTGGAGACCTGTAATCGATTATCGCAAGCTTAACAGAGTAACAATACCTGATCGTTTCCCACTTCCAGTTCTAAATGATTTGTTGCAAAGTATTGGTCGAAACAAAGTATTCTCAACGTTAGATTTGTTGCAGGGATTCTGGCAAATCCCCCTTGATGAGGAAAGTAAACAATTGACAGCCTTTAGTACTCCCAATGGTCATTTTCATTTCAAAAGAATGCCGTTTGGTTTGCATAGTAGTCCAATAACCTTTTCACGGCTCATGACAAATCTATTTCGTAGATTGATAGGAAGTACGCTTCTAGTTTACCTTGATGATCTCATAATCATGTCGCAAGATGTTCAGACTCATTTCCAGAACCTTGAAAAGGTACTTGCAAAGCTCGCTGAAGCTAATTTAAAAATAAAGCTTGCAAAATGTTCATTTTTAAAGCAAAAGATTAATTTCCTAGGTCATACAGTTACACCTTCAGGTATTACATTGAATGAATCAAAAATTATTGCTGCCCGTGATTTTCCAACACCTCGTACCGCAGAGGCCGTAAGACAGTTCACAGGTCTTGTAGGATTTTATCGTTCATTTATTGCTGGATTCTCTATTATAGCCGCTCCGCTTTACAAGTTGCAAAGAAAAGATGAACCCTTTGTTTGGGGAGAGGCCCAGGATCAGTCATTCAAAAAACTCAAAGCAGCCTTAATTTCGTCACCTGTCCTTAGGTACCCAGATTTTTCTAAACCTTTTACGTTGGTTACAGATGCTAGTGACATAGGTCTAGGTGCTGCATTACTTCAAGCAGAAGGTCACAGAGATCACGCAATAGCTTATGCTAGCCGTACTTTATCTAAAGAAGAGAAAAATTATAGTGCAACAGAACGAGAAGCCTTGGCAGTTGTTTGGGCACTTAAACATTTCAAGGATACAATTTATAATTACCCAGTTCATGTTCTTACAGATCACCAACCATTAATTCCCTTGTTCAAAAATAAGAATCCAGTTGGAAAGTTTGCTAGATATTTGCTCACAATTCAAGAATTCAATCCCACATTTGGATATATTCCAGGAAAGCAAAATGTTGTAGCCGATGCGTTTTCTCGACACGTAGCTGCGATTCAGTTAAATTACCCAGCATTAGATGCTACAGTAGTAGAAACGGAACAAAGACAAGACCCCATATGGGCACCCGTCATTAAATTTTTGACTAAGCAAGGCACTCGCCCGATTCATAAACCGCCAGTACCATTGAAAGAATTAGTTATGTTAGACAATTTACTGTGTAGAGTAGTAAAGCTAGGGACAGCCCCGAGGAAATGTTGTCAGTTAGTTGTTCCAGCTGTCTTGGTACCAACTGTGTTAAAAATTATCCATGATGCTCCTGCAAGTGCACATCCAGGAAAGGATCGTACACTCCAACAAGGTCGATTGAAATATTTTTGGCCAAAAATGGCTAAGGAGATTGCTCATTATGTTGACAGATGTTTAACTTGTTTACAGCACAAGGGACATGTTTCAGGACCTAATCCAATTCAGGTGTACCCAGCAACTAAAGCTCCTTGGGAACGAATATCGATGGATTTATTGACAAATTTTGCGGAAACAGAGAAAGGGAACAAACATTTGCTTGTAATGGTCGATAATTTTTCACGGTTTTGCGAACTAGTTCCTATCCCGAACAAAACAGCAGAAACCATAGCCAGCGCATTCCATGACCAAATAATTTGTAGATATAGTATGCCTAAAGTAATCCTTTCAGATAATGGACCAGAATTCAGTAATAGTATTCTAACTAGCTTGTGTGATTTATATAACATCAAAAAATGTAGCATTATGCCTTATCATCCGGCAAGTAATGGACTAGCTGAACGTACTAACAGGAAAGTGTTAGATGCCTTGAGAGTCACGTTGAATTTTGATAACAACAATTGGGATGATTTTATACCCTTAATTCAGTGTGCTATAAATTCTTCAATTAATGTTTCTACTGGTGACACACCTCACGCTATTCTTTATGGTACAGATAAGATCCTCCCTAATGAATTGATTAACGTACCTCCTACTCCCTTATATAATGTAGATGATTTTGTTCAAGTGAAGCGTAGACAAATGCAACTAGTATTCAAGAAAATACAAGAACAACTGTCCAAAGCAACAGCCGAGTTCACTCTAGCAAGGAATGCACGAGCTAAACCCAATAAAATAACTATTGGATCTGTAGTAATGATACTTAACCAACACAGGTCTGGTCCTATGTATAAGTTAACTAAGAAATTTTTGGGTCCATATAAGGTAATCGAGCTTATTAAAGGTAACAAATACAGACTTAAGAACTTGTTAACAGAAGAGTATATAAATGAGCATTTAGACCACATGAAGTTAGCTAAAATGACTGTTGACGAGACTGTTGAGGAAGATGACAATGAACTTACCCAGACAGATACTCCTACTCGGACACCACCTTCTGTGGTTGACAGACCACTGGATGTTCAGCAACCCCATACTAGCAATTATAATCTTAGATCTAGACCTCTCGTTTCAACCGTGCACTCACCACATGTCCATTGGCTAGATGTTAACGAGGATATCTCTCAAGATGATAGTTTGTCACATGAAGTTTCATCTGTTCCGAACCTTCAGTCAGAGCCAGAGTTGTATAGTGCTCTGGATGAGCTAGGTGTAGATATCCGCAGAATTTATAATTGAATGCACTCTGCAGTTATTCTGTTTGTTTTGAAAAAAAACAAAAACTCATTTGCAGTATTTCTACCACATGTGTCTTATTATTACCATTATATATAATGTATAGTTTTTCTCAACTTTATTTGGTTATAAATTAGATGCCATTGTTAAGTCTACTACCATTTGTATTTTTACAGTGCTTGTCATAGGAGTTATTATTGTTCTAGCAACCACATTGAGGCCAGTGAATCCTGACTGCTATCACGCAGATGTTAGTCTTCTTGATCCAGGTCTTGTATATGCTTGTAAATATATTGCACATTATATATATTGTACATTGGTCTTGTAAATATATTGTATTATTTCAGAAAAAAAGAGAGAGAAAAAAATCATTATCTATCTTGAAATTCAATTGTGGTTGTTAGGTCAGAACTTTGTTCCATTAATGTAATAATTATTTAATTTTGTATGGTTTTCAAGCACATGCCATTGACACATGTTAATAATTTTGTTTAGGCAATACCTTGAGTTGTATTGTTCATATCTGATCAGTAGACATACACATGTTCTTAATACTCTGGTTTAATCAAAGAATTGTTACCATGATTTTCACCTATTATGATGAATTTTTTTTGGTGCATATATGCCGGGTTGTTAGTATTACGCACACCTGATCTTCTTTCAATGTTTAATTATGCAAATTTCACATGTAAGCCATTATTGAATGCCACCGAGGTCCTTTCAGTATCATTGTAACTATATAGCTAGCCAGAGCTTGTCGACAAGGGACGTCGACTTGGTAGCGTGTCCGAGCGGTGTTATACTCAAATTCTGTCAGTTGAAATGTAACCAATCACAGGCGAGTAGGCCTCTGACGTCATGCCAGACAGAGGAGCATCAGGCATGCTCCCAGCAGCCTCAGTTATCCTCACAGACTCAGAGTAGAAGGACCTCGGCTAGGCAGATATATACCTTGCTATCTCAGTCAATAAATATATACAGAAGCGACTACTGTGTCTACCTTCTACCCCGAAAAAGGCAAACGCCTCTGCATCACTCTCAAGAATCTCTGCATCCCTCTCTTGAGCCTCTGCATCCCTCTCTTGAGCCTTTGCATCCCTCTCTTGAGCCTCTGCATCCCACTCTCTAGCCTCTGCATCCCTCTCTTAAGCCTCTGCATCACTCTCTTCAGCCACTGCAACACTCTCTTAAGCCTCTGCATCACTCTCTTGAGCTTCTGCATCACTCTCTTGAGCGTCTACATCCCTCTCTTGAGCCTCTGCATCACTCTCAAGAGTCTCCGCATTCCTCTCTTGAGCCTCTGCATCCCTCTCTTGAGCCCCTGCATCCCTCTCTTGAGCCTCTGCATCCCACTCTCTAGCCTCTGCAACACTCTCTTCAGACTCTGCATCACTCTCATCATCCTCTGCATCCCTCTCTTGAGCATCTGGATCACTCTCTTCAGCCTCTGTATCCCTCTCTTGAGGCTCTACATCATTCTCCTAATCATCTGCATCACTCTAATGAGCCTCTGCATCACTCTCTTGAGCCTCTGCATCACTCTCTTAAGCCTCTTCATCACTCTTTTTATCCTCTGCATCACTCTCATGATCCTCTGCATCACTCTCTTGAGCCTTTGCATCACTCTCTTGAGCCTCTACATCATTCTCTTGAGCCTTTGCATCACTCTCCTGAGCCTCTACATCACTCTCTTAAGCCTCTGCATCCCTCTCTTAATCCTCTGCATCACTCTCTTGAGCCTCTGCATCATTCTCTTGAGCCTCTGCATCCCTCTCTTGAACTCCTTCATCCCTCTCATGAGCCTCTGCATTCCTCTTTTGAGCCTCTGCATCACTCTCGAAAGCCTCTGCATCACTCTCTTGAGCCTCTGCATAACTCTCTTGAGTCTCTGCATCCCTCTCTTGAGCCTCTGCAACACTCTCTTCAGACTCTGCATCACTCTCTTAAGCCTCTGCATCCCTCTCTTGAGCCTCTGAATCCCTCTCTTGAGCCTCTGCATCACTCTCTCGAGCCTCTGCATCATTCTCTTCATCCTCTGCATCCCTCTCTTGAGCATCTGCATCACTCTCTTGGGCCCCTGCATCCCTTTCTTGAGCCTCTGCATCACTCTCTTGAGCCTCTGGATTATGCCTCTCTTATGATTATGCACTCTCTTATGCCTCTGCATCCCTATTTTGAGCCTCTGCATCACTTTCTTAACCCTCTGCATCCCTTTCTTGAGCCTCTGCATCGCTCTCTTGAACTCCTGCATCCCTTTCATGAGCCTCTGCATCCCTCTCTTGAGCCTCTGCAGCACTCTCTTGAGCCTCTGTATCATTCTCTTGAGCGTCTGCATCCCTCTCTTGAGCCTCTGGATTATGCCTCTCTGATTATGCACTCTCTTATGCCTCTGCATCCCTATTTTGAGCCTCTGCATCACTTTCTTAACCCTCTGCATCCCTTTCTTGAGCCTCTGCATCGCTCTCTTGAACTCCTGCATCCCTTTCATGAGCCTCTGCATCCCTCTCTTGAGCCTCTGCAGCACTCTCTTGAGCCTCTGTATCATTCTCTTGAGCGTCTGCATCCCTCTCTTAAGCCTCTGCATCACTCTCTTGAGCCTCTGCATCCCTCTCTTAAGCCTCTGCATCACTCTCTTGAGCCTCTTCATCCCTCTCTTGAACTACTGCATCCCTCTCATGAGCCTCTCCATCCCTCTACTGAGCCTTTACATCACACTCTTAAGCCTCTGCATCCCTCTCTTGAGCCTCTGCATCACTCTCAAGAGTCTCCACATCCCTCTCTTGAGCCTCTGCATCCCTCTCTTGAGCCCCTGCATCCCTCACTTGAGCCTCAACATCCCTCTCATTAGCCTCTGCATCCCTCTCTTGAGCCTTTGCATCACTCTCTTAAGCCTCTGCATCCCTCTCTTGAGCCTCTGCATCACTCTCTTGAGTCTCTGCATCCCTCTCTTAAACCTCTGCATCACCTGTCTTGAGCCTCTTCATCACTCTCTTGAGTCTCTTCATCCCTTTATTAAGCCTCTGCATCATTTTCTTCAGCCTCTGCATCACTCTCTTAATACTTCATGTTTTCTCAAGATTTGGCCTGAAATCTGAGAATTTCACATATTGCATTTTTAAGCAAGTTTTCTTAGGTGTTGTTTTGTTCCATTTAGCAATATTTTGACGTTTATCATCCTCTTTTTCTTTATGTGATTTAAATAAAATATCATCGAATTAGGCAATATTTTGCCTTTTTTCCACGTTTTTCTGAATTTTCAGTTTATTGTTATTTATTCAATATATATACGGTAAAAATGATGCAAACACGTAATTGATTAGAAATTAACATTAAATGCTTCATTTTCAATCAACTATTTGTTTCTCGTTAAAAAACTGAGTAAGATATTGAAAAAGCTAAAGTTCTGTTTTTATTGCATATATCGACGTTTCAGTCGGATTAGAGCGGTTTTATGTGTACATCTTCCATCGGTAATATAAACGGAAAATCAGGAACATTTGAGAGTATTTTAATGAAAACACATTGATTTTTATCATTTGTATTGGAAACAACATCTTTACATGTCTTTTCTAGAATGTAAATAATACGAAACCTCGCTTTATGATTTGAAGTTAAAATCCTCAAATTTGGTAATATAGCGATTTATATAACATTTTTCATGTAGTGTGACGTTACGTAAATATATTCGTTTTACCAATATTTCGACATTACTTCATGTTTTCTCACGATATGTGATTTGGCCTTCAAATCTCAGAATTTCGCAAATTTTGCATTTTTAAGCAAGTTTTCTTGCGTTTTGTTTTGTACTAAAAATCATTGAATTTAGCAATATTTTGACGTTTACCATCCTCTTTTCCTTTATGTGATTAAAACAAAATACCATCGAATTAGGCAATATTTTTCCGTTTTTCCACGTTTTTGTGAATTTTCAGTTTATTGTTAATAATTCATTAAATATACGATAAAAATGATGCAAACACATAATTGATTAGAAAAAACCTTAAATACTTCATTTTCAATCAACAATTTGTTTCTCGTTAAAATACTCAGTAAGATATTGAAAATGGGAGGAGTTCTGTTTTTATTGCATATATCGACGTTTCTGCCGGATTCGAGCGGTTTTACGTGTACATCTTCCATCGGTAATTATAAACGGAAAATCAGGAACATTTTAGTTAATTCTAATGAAAACACATTGATTTTTATCATTTGTATTGGAAACAACATCTTTATATGTCTTTTCTAGGATCTAAATAATACGAAACCTCGCTTTATGATTTGAAGCTAAAATCCTCAAATATGGCAATAGAGCGAGTTTGTTCATTTTTTTTATGAAGTGCGACTTCACGTGAATATATTCGTTTTTTACCAATATTTCGATACTATTTCATGTAAAAATCACGATATGTGATCGTGATTAAATATCAGAATTTTTAAATTTTAAATATCTGCCTTTAAATATCAGAATTTCGCTAATATTGCCTTTTAAGCAAGTTTTCTTGCATTTTGTTTCGTACTAAAAGTCATCGAATATAGCAATATTTTGACGTTTATCATCCCCTTTTCCTTTATGTGATATAAACAAAATATCATCGAATTAGGCAATATTTTGCCGTTTTTCCACGTTTTTGTGAATTTTCAGTTTATTGTTATTAATTCATTATATATACGATAAAAATGATGCAAACACATTATTGAGTAGAAATTAACATTAAATTTTCAATCAACTATTTATTTCTCGTTAAAAAACTGAGTAAGATATTGAAAAAGCGAGAAGTTCTGTTTTTATTGCATATATCGACGTTGCAGCCGGATTAGAGCAGTTTTACGTGTACATCTTCCATCGGTAATATAAACGGAAAATCAGGAACATTTTAGTTAATTCTAATGAAAACACATTGATTTTTATCATTTGTATTAGAAACAACATCTTTATATGTCTTTTCTAGGATCTAAATAATATGAAACCTCGCTTTATGATTTGAAATTAAAACCCTCAAATTTGGTAATATAGCGATTTTTTTCACGTTTTTCATGTAGTGTGATTTTACGTAAATATATTCGTTTTTACAAATATTTCGATAATACTTCATGTTTTCTCACGATATGTGATTTCGCCTGAAATCTGAGAATTTCACATAATATTGCATTTTTAAGCAAGTTTTCTTACGTTTTGCTTTGTACTAAAAATCATTGAATTTAGCAATATTTTGACGTTTATCATCCTCTTTTCCTCTATGTGATTTAAATAAAATATCATCGAATTAGGCAATATTTTGCCGTTTTTTCACATTTTTGTGAATTTTCAATTTATTCATAATAATTCAATATATATACGATAAAAATGATGCATACACGTAATTGATTAGAAATTAACATTAAATGCTTCATTTTCAATCAACTATTTCCCAGCAAACAATTTTAGGTTGCCACAACATATATGGAAAGTAGTTGAAAGGATTGGAAACGTTTATTTTATCGTATCAGATACGATATTGTGTGTGGACTTAAATAGGTTTCCAAAACTTACAACCAAGACCTATGTATCTAACACTAATTTGAGATGTGGCAACTTTACACTCCTAACATGAGTCATTCATAATCCATTCATACACCAATATGAATCTCTTGTGAAAGGTTTGAGCCTAATCTGAACCCTTTTCACATCTTTGTGTTTAAAGTTAAATTTCTCGAAATTAAATTATATTATTTTATATTATATTATTATTTTTATTATATTTTATTTTATATTGTATTATTATTTTTGTTATATTTTTTTATATTATATTATTGTTTTCAATTTAAATATTAAAACCAATTTAAGGGTAAAAATATCAAATAATTTATATTTCTTTTATTATTTACTAACAAATCAGCAAAAATACAAAAACATATGACCTATATAATTATATATATAATATATATATAAATAATATATATATATATATATATATATATATATATAATTTATATAATATATATTATATATATATATATATATATATATATATATATATATATATATATATATATATATATATATATATATATATATATATATATATATATATATATATATATTATTAAATATGACCGAAAATGTAAGATTAATAATTCTAACACGAATTTTCTCAATCTTTCGTACATTACGCTTCACTGTTGGAGGTAAATCAAAAATTAATTCTCCAAAATTCATTTTTATTTCTAGTCTGACGCGACACGGGCGCGTTTCGTAAAACTTATTACATTTTCAAAGACTTTAGTTCACAAATACACAACTGAATAGAACTTACGTATCTCCGATTTTATATCTACATTTGAGTGAGGTGGGAGGGGTGATGTGGCATTAACACAAGACAGAACAAGAGGGGATATTAATAGGGTATTAAGAGTATCAACACAAGACAGAACACAAACAATGGGTATTGAATAGAAGTGTTTGTAGAAAGCCTATTGGTCCATATTTCTTGATGCTTCTATATTGGAGCGGAGTCTTGAGGTGGATAGAATATAGTTGTGCAATAATTGGCTGTTGATTGCTGGTGTTGACTTCTTGATGTGTAGTGCCTCGCAAACGTCCAGCCGCCTGCTATCGCTGTATCTATCGATGATTTCTGTGTTGTTTACTAGGATTTCTCTGGCGATGGTTTGGTTGTGGGAAGAGATTATATGTTCCTTAATGGAGCCCTGTTGCTTATGCATCGTTAAACGCCTAGAAAGAGATGTTGTTGTCTTGCCTATATACTGGGTTTTTTGGAGCTTACAGTCCCCAAGTGGGCATTTGAAGGCATAGACGACGTTAGTCTCTTTTAAAGCGTTCTGTTTAGAACTGATTAGTGTCCGAGCTCTTTTTGGTAAGTAGTCAATTCCCATTTGCCTCAAAATTTTTAATAATTCATCAACAGCATTGTGTGTAACACCATTCTTGTTTACCCACTGAATTAATAAATTCTGTGGGTAAACAAGTGAATGATGATTATCATGGTCATCATTCTCCTCCTCACTTTGAGAATTAGATAATACATCATGAATATCAGTAAGATTCATGTGTAAATCATCAATTTCAGAGCCTAATCCAAACTCTTGATTTGACTCGGCTTCAAAAGAACTAATGTCATTGTCTGACGACTCAAGCTCTGAACTTGATGCTGCCTCAGTAAGATTAATGGGTTCACTAGTGTGTACAGCTGTATTTGGATGCATTTTGTGTATACGTTTTAGCCTTCTTGATACTTGCATCCATCTGTTGTTGTATTGGAGTCGCTTTTTTCGCTTATACTCGTACATTCTGTTAAAGAGTGTCAAATTTCTACATTAGAATACCATATTACCTATATTATTGTTATTAATGTATTGACAGATGCAATATGTATTAAAATTCTAAAAATAAGTCATGCATTATATACAATGTGTGGGAAACTGTCTGCTGAGAAAAGCTGGTGTGGGGGTTGTTACAAGAGTGAGTAATAATTAAAGCTGGTGCATATAACATCCTTGTCAGGCACATGCAAAAGTGAACACTTCCATAATTGGAGACATGCAGAAATGTAACATGTGGAAATAGAGGCATGCCAAAACAAAGACATGCATAAATTCAAATTCTTATCTAAATAATTTCTAGTGATTATTATATAAATTATTCCATCAGTACTAGATCAAATATTCAATACCATCCTCCCTTTGGAAAGAGTAATCATGTCCTGTTGGACATTAATTATATGTTGAGATATAATCTAAAAGAAAATAGGAACATTGAAATGGTTGTTAAACTCTATTTCAATAAAGGACACTATAGGGAACCTCGAACCCTGTATTACAAGTGTAAGTGAAAATATTGGAAAAAATAATTAAAGCTAAATGTGAAGAACACCTGGAGACAAATGCTACACTTGCTTACATTTATGAATTGCTTTTAAATACATAGGTCAAATACTAAAGAAATTGTTTAAAACTTTTGTTAGACCACAGCTGGAATATGCAGCGGTTGTATGGTGCCCATATCTAAAGAATCACATCAACAAACTGGAAAAGGTATAGACATGCCAATAAGTGGCTCCCAGGTTAGAGGCATAAAATGCCAAAACTAGATGGTAGAATAAAAAGAAGATATTGTAAAAGGTAACCAAACAAAGATGCCACAGAAATATTAGAAAATTAACTTTCGCAAGCAGCGTGGTAGACACGGTTGGAACAAGTTAGGTGAGAGGGTGGTGGAGGCCACTCTTGGCGTTACTCTTGCTTTTTTGAGGATATTTTGATTGTAAACTGATAGACAGGTGCTATTTTGGAGTTTGTTTTTAGCCTGGTGTGCTGTGAAATACTTGCAATGGTATTTAAGTGTGGAATCAATATCAAGTGTGGAAAAGCTTCAGATGGTGCATTCAGATCAGATGGTGCAATCGACTGAGCTACGACAGGGTAAAAGGGTTGAAACCGAACTTCTACTGAACTTCCTGGATCCTTTTGCCCTGTTGTAGCTCAGTCGATTTAGGCAGTGTCTGGGATGCTCCCGGACGCAGATTCGAATCCTCGTCACGGCCCTTGTGGATTTGTTCATTTGATGCCTCACATTATTGTGATCTCTGTGTGTGATGATGTAAGGGCGAAGAGAGAGAACGACCTGTTGACATAGCTCGGGTGCAGGGGGAGGGTTGTGTACAAGCCTGGTTTGTGCCTCGGAGAGGCTATGGGATCCAGTAAAATCGTCCTTCCTTTCCTCCCTAGAATCTGGATGTAGCAGGTGCTCAATTGTCAAAAGTGAAAAATTGGGTTTGTCTTCCGAATGCACCATATCGGTAAATTTTTTAATAATCTTTTAAAAATAGTAAATGCCACTATTTTTGCAAAATTATTACAAGATCTATTATTCTAATAGGGGTTTGATAAAATACAGTAGACTGCCTACTGGTTTTACCTGTAATAAGGTTTGATACAGATGATTATGAATATATTGAAATGCTCTTATTGTTAAGAAGCAATTTTTTAAAGAGTATTTTGTAATGAGCAGCTCTGAAAATCAGTTGATTACAGATAATGCTACATAATACACTTCATGTGTGTATATGTTACAACAAGTGAGGTATATAATAGTGTTTATGAGTAAGATGTAATTGTGTCTGACACTGATAAAATTATAAACCATTGTAAACAATTTGTTCACTTTCAAAACTTGGGTAATTACATATGACAGTGTCAGACCACTGAGGAAGAATTGAAACAGGAATTTCCTCAAGTACTTTCATATTTCAGTAATACATCTTCAGAAGGAATCATTCCTCCTGAAGATGTATTATTTAAATATGAAAGTACTTACGGAAATTCCTGTTCCAATTCTTCTTTCACGGTCTGACACTCACATTTTTCACCACATGTTAATTTCCGTGATTTACACAAAAATTTATATACATACAAATACACACATATATAATATATATATATATATATATATATATATATATATATATATATATATATATATATATATATATATATATATATATATATATATATGCATATAAATAAAAAACAAGTAAATGTAAATAATTTTACCTTGCACCTAGATCCACCAAGCCTGTATGGCACGCGTTTCAGTACTTCAGAAATCTAGAACTATCTAGAACTATCTAGAATCTCTAATCTGCAATGAAACAATACATATTATTGCACTTACCAAAACATGGTAGAATGTAGAAAATACAGAACTATTAGCTGAATATCAAATAAATGGATTTAATCTATTTCACACAGATAGATATATTAGACCGTGTATGTTAGGTAATACCTAACATACACGCCTCCACACACATTACATTTGAAATGTTGTCTCAAAAAGACTACATTTCAACAGAAACGTGCCACAGACCAGTCACAAGACTGAACCTCGTTGAGGCCAAACGTCTAAATGAGAGCATGAACAAGAAAGAAATAAATTGTTAATTTTAATTTTTAATTTTTAATTTTTTAATTTTTAATTTTCCACTCACACTAGCACTGCCAGGCCTCGCCTCCACATACACCAGCACTGCCAGGCCTCACCACTCACACTAGCACTGCCCGGCCTTGCCTCCACATACACCAGCACTGCCAGGCCTCTCCACACACACTAGCACTGCCTGGCCTAGCCTCCACATACACTAGCACTGCCAGGCCTCTCCACACACACTAGCACTGCCAGGCCTCTCCACTCACACTAGCACTGCCTGGCCTAGCCTCCACATACACTAGCACTGCCAGGCCTCTCCACACACACTAGCACTGCCAGGCCTCTCCACTCACACTAGCACTGCCTGGCCTAGCCTCCACATACACTAGCACTGCCAGGCCTCTCCACACACACTAGCACTGCCAGGCCTCTCCACTCACACTAGCACTGCCTGGCCTAGCCTCCACATACACTAGCACTGCCAGGCCTCTCCACACACACTAGCACTGCCTGGCCTCGCCTCCACATACACTAGCACTGCCAGGCCTCTCCACACACACTAGCACTGCCAGGCCTCTCCACTCACACTAGCACTGCCTGGCCTAGCCTCCACATACACCAGCATTGCCAGGCCTCTCCACACACACTAGCACTGCTTGGCCTAGCCTCCACATACACTAGCACTGCCAGGCCTCTCCACACACACTAGCACTGCCCGGCCTCACCTCCACATACACCAGCACTGCCAGGCCTCTCCACACACACTAGCACTGCCTGGCCTAGCCTCCACATACACTAGCACTGCCAGGCCTCTCCACACACACTAGCACTGCCTGGCCTAGCCTCCACATACACCAGCACTGCCAGGCCTCTCCACACACACTAGCACTGCCTGGCCTAGCCTCCACATACTCTAGCACTGCCAGGCCTCTCCACACACACTAGCACTGCCAGGCCTCTCCACACACACTAGCACTGCCTGGCCTCTCCACTCACACTAGCACTGCCAGGCCTCGCCTCCACATACACCAGCACTGCCAGGCCTCTCCACTCACACTAGCACTGCCCGGCCTCGCCTCTACATACACTAGCACTGCCAGGCCTCTCCACACACACTAGCACTGCCAGGCCTCTCCACACACACTAGCACTGCCAGGCCTCTCCACTCACACTAGCACTGCCCGGCCTCTCCACTCACACTAGCACTGCCAGGCCTCGCAGTGATATTCACACCAGATATAGGTGTATTTGCGGCGAGGTGGTGGCTGACAGGTACGGCCACCATGGCCTGCTCTGGCAAAGCACAGGGGGATGGCACTCGAGGCATAGTGAAGTTAACGACATCATCAAGATAATTGAACTCCGGCTTAGTAATTATATATCATCCACACAAGCTGAACTGCAGGCCATTCTGGCGTGTTTGGAGGAAGTACGTCATGACGACAAAAATGTTTTTGTATTTGTCGATAGCCGAGGAGCACTGGAGTCCTTAAACAGTCGAAACCCAGTCTTCATGTCTCTAGTTGAGGACTGTAAGAGAAGAATAACTGAGATACAGCTGAAAGGTTATAGTGTGAAATTCATGTGGATTCCATCTCATGTTGGAATAGTGCTCAACGAGGTGGCACATGACTTGGCCAAACGTGCCACATCAGGTTCGTGCCGCCACTTCCAACACTCTTGCAGGTAGGCCGCGACCATTATTCTACGTTTATACTCATATCACCGTGTTGGGAATTTCATTGCGAGTCCATTGATACCAAAATTACATACATACATACATACATACATACATACATACATACATACATACATACATACATACATACATACATACATACATACATGCATACATGCATACATACATACATCTATACATACATGCATGCGTACATCCATCCATCCATCCATCCATCCATCCATCCATCCATCCATCCATACATACATGCATACATACATGCATACATGCATACATACATACATACATACATACATACATACATACATACATACATACATACATACATACATACATACATACATACACGTCTAGTCAGCATATAGCTATTTCGCGACAAAATCCAATACAATTTATATTGGTGAGACGCCACTGTGATGAGGAGTTTAAATATCACAGGAACTGTAGGTTAATGTGTGACATAGGTGAGGTTAGATGAGGCATCTACAAGCATCAGCTGGAGGCTGATGGAGTGTTGTGGAGGCTGGTGGTACTATGCCCAGATGTTGGAGGGTGAATTTGACTCTCCCACCCTCCCTCCCCCCCACATTGACCGCAGTACGTCTAAGGTTACTTTCCACTCTCGCTTACCAAGGGTATAACCCCCTCCCCCTCCCCAACACACACACATGCATCAGATTCTTAACTTACAATATTTATGATTTACCAATTTATGTTACTACACTGACTCTCAATTTCACAATATTGTATAACTTTGATGAATCGCTCGTCTATGGGTCATCCAATAATGTTAGCAGACTTCTAGATGTTACCACTGCTAGGTTTAGGCTCGGCTACAAGTACCTCTGGAAGTTTGTAACATCTGATGATGTAGATTTGACTAAATGTAAACTCTGTCAGCAGAACTATTTGCATACTTTGCGTCATTATATATTGGAATGTGAAAAATCGCGGAATTTAAAGATAACAACATCAATAGTGTCCATGAAATGTGTAAGTACGTCATTCATAATGATGTGCTGCCCGAAATCTTAGCGAAGTATCCAAAATTTGCTTACTGCTGCACAATGACAGCACCTTTCAAAGCTGGAGAAATTACTGACCTGGAGAGCGCGCAGAGATCCTTTACTGCTAGAATCCACTCAGTAAAACATCTAAACTATTGGGACCGACTAAAGAGCCTAAAACTGTACTCCCTTGAGCGCAGGTGGGAGAGGTACATAATAATTTACACGTGGAAAATAATTGAGGGGCTGGTCCCAAACCTGCACACAGAAATTACATCACATGAGACCAGAAGACATGGCAGGATGTGCAGAATACCCCCGTTGAAAAACATAGGTGCAACTGGTACTCTGAGAGAGAACTCTATCAACATCAGAGGTCCGAGACTGTTCAACACGCTTCCACTACACATAAGGGGCATAACTGGCCGACCCCTCACAGTGTTCAAGAGAGAACTGGATAAGCACCTCCAAAGGCTACCTGATCAACCAGGCTGTGACTCGTACGTCAGGCTGCGAGCAGCCGCGTCCAACAGCCTGGTTGATCAGTCCGGCAACCAGGAGGCCTGGTCGACGACCGGGCCGCGGGGACGCTAAGCCCCGGAAGCACTTCAAGGTAACCTCAAGGTAAGGTAAGGTACTGTAGGTAATGCATGCATATGACTGTAAAGCTGCTGCCCAGTTGGGTGGGTATGGAGCACATGACTGTAAAGCTGCCGCCCAGTTGGGTGGGTGTGGAGCACATGACTGTAAAGCTGCCGCCCAGTTGGGTGGGTGTGGAGCACATGACTGTAAAGCTGCCGCCAAGTTGGGTGGGTGTGGAGCACATGACTGTAAAGCTGCCGCCCAGTTGGGTGGGTGTGGAGCACATGACTGTAAAGCTGCCGCCCAGTTGGGTGGGTGTGGAGCACATGACTGTAAAGCTGCCGCCCAGTTGGGTGGGTGTGGAGCACATGACTGTAAAGCTGCCGCCCAGTTGGGTGGGTGTGCAGCACATGACTGTAAAGCTGCCGCCCAGTTGGGTGGGTGTGGAGCACATGACTGTAAAGCTGCCGCCCAGTTGGGTGGGTGTGGAGCACATGACTGTAAAGCTGCCGCCCAGTTGGGTGGGTGTGGAGCACATGACTGTAAAGCTGCCGCCCAGTTGGGTGGGTGTGGAGCACATGACTGTAAAGCTACCGCCCAGTTGGGTGGGTGTGCAGCACATGACTGTAAAGCTGCCGCCCAGTTGGGTGGGTGTGGAGCACATGACTGTAAAGCTGCCGCCCAGTTGGGTGGGTGTGGAGCACATGACTGTAAAGCTGCCGCCCAGTTGGGTGGGTGTGGAGCACATGACTGTAAAGCTGCCGCCCAGTTGGGTGGGTGTGGAGCACATGACTGTAAAGCTGCCGCCCAGTTGGGTGGGTGTGGAGCACATGACTGTAAAGCTGCCGCCCAGTTGGGTGGGTGTGGAGCACATGACTGTAAAGCTGCCGCCCAGTTGGGTGGGTGTGGAGCACATGACTGTAAAGCTGCCGCCCAGTTGGGTGGGTGTGGAGCACATGACTGTAAAGCTGCCGCCCAGTTGGGTGGGTGTGGAGCACATGACTGTAAAGCTGCCGCCCAGTTGGGTGGGTGTGGAGCAAGACTAGTAACTGTGCGACTCCTCATAAATGTAAAGTGCCTTGTATAGAGACTGTTGTGAGCCTCTTTTTGAATCACTTGTGACACAAAAGATTACTGATGTGTGTATTTGTGGTGGTGATTAAATATGTATGTGTATGTATATATGTATACGTATGAATATGTACATGTATGCATAAGTATGTGTACATTAATAATTTTGTAACTAGCGTCAAAAGATTGTTATTTGCTAAGCTAAACGAACTAGAGGGTTCAGTTCCTGAACCGATTATGTGCCTCTGTAATCCTTTACACCACCGCCCACGGGATGTGTATTATGGGGTGCATAATAAAGAAAGAAAATGAATGGACCGAACCCCACAATTCATTTAGCTAAGCAAGTTACAATCTTGGTGAGCTTGTTACAAAATTCTGCATCATTCTCTTGAGCCTCTGCATCCCTCTCTTAAGCCTCTACATCATTCTCTTGAGCCACTGCAGCACTCTCTTGAGCCTCTGCATCATTCTCTTGAGCCTCTGCATCCCTCTCTTGAGCCTCTACATCATTCTCTTGAGCCTCTGCATTACTCTCTTGAGCCTCTGCATCACTCTCTTAAGCCTCTGCATTTCTATCTTGAGCCTCTGCAACACTCTCTTGAGCCTCTGCATCCCTCTCTGGAGCCTCAGCATCCCTCTCTTGAGCCTCTGCATCCCTCTCTTAAGCCTCTGAATCACTCTCTTGAGCCTTTGCATCCCTCTCTTGAGCCTCTACATCACTCTCTTCAGCCTCTCCATCACTCTCTTGAGGCCTCTGCATCACTCTCCTAAGCCTCTTAATAACTCTCTTGAGCCTCTGCATCACTCTCTTAATCCTCTGCATCCCTTTTTTGAGCCTCTGCATCACTTTCTTAAGCCTCTGCATCCCTTTCTTGAGCGTCTGCATCACTCTCTTGAACTTCTGAATCCCTCTCATGAGCCTTTGCATCCCTCTCCTGAGCCTTTGCATCACTCTTTTAAGCCTCTGCATCCCTCTCTAGAACCTCTGCGTCACTCTCAAGAGCCTCCGCATCCCTCTTTTTTGCCTCTGCATCCCTCACTTGAACCCCTGCATCCCTCTCTTGAGCCCCTGCATCCCTCTCTTGAGCCTCTGCATCTTTCTCTTGAGCCTCTGCATCCCACTCTTAAGCCTCTGCATCACTCTCCTAAGCCTCTGCATCACTCTTGTAAGCCTCTGAATCACTCTCTTGAGCCTCTGCATCCCTCTCTTGAACTCCTTCATCCCTCTCATGAGCCACTGCATCCCTCGCTTGAGCCTTTGCATCACTTTCGTAAGCCTCTGCATCCCTCTGTTGAGCCTCTGCATCACTCTCAAGAGCCTCTGCATCCCTCTCTTGTGTCTCTGCATCCCTTACTTGAGCCTCTGCATCCCTCTCCTGAGACTCTGCATCCCTCTCTTGAGCCTCTGCATCCCTCTCTTGAGCCTCTGCCTCCCTCTCTTAAACCTCTGCATCACTCTCTTAAGTCTCTGCATCACTCTCTTAAGCCTCTGAATCACTCTCTTGAGCCTCTGCATCACTCTCTTGAGCCCCTCATCCCTCTCTTGAGCCTCTGCATCACTATGTTGAGCCTCTGCATCACCCTCTTAAGCCTCTGCATCACTCTCTTTAGCCTCTGCATCCCACTCCTTAGCCTCTACCTCACTCTCTTAAGCCTCTGCATGACTCTCGAAAGCCTCTGAATTACTCTCTTGAGCCTCTGCATCCCTCTCTTGAGCCTCTGCATCACTCTTTTCAGCCTCTTCATCCCTCTCTTGAGCCTCTGCAACACTCTCTTCAGCCGCTGCATCACTCTCTTAAGAATCTGAATCCCTCTCTTGAGGCCTCTGCATAACTCTTTCGAGCCTCTGCATCACTCTCTTGATCCTCTGCATCACTCTTGTAAGCATCTGAATCACTCTCTTGTGCCTTTGGATCCCTCTCTTGAGCCTCTACATCACTCTCTTAAGCCTCTGCATCACTCTTTAGAGCCTCTGCATCACTCTCTTCAGCCTCTGCATCACTCTCTTAAGCCTCTGCTTCCATCTCTTGATCCTCTGCATCACTCCCTTGAGCCTCTGCATCACTCGCTTGATCGTCTGCATCACTCTCTTGAGCCTCTGCATCACTCTCTTGAGCCTCTGCATCACTCTCTTAAACCTCTGCATTCCTCTCTTGATCCTCTGCATCACTCTCTTGAGCCTCTGCATCCCTCTCTTAAGCCTCTACATCATTCTCTTGAACCTCTGCATCACTCTCTTGAACCTTTGCATCACTCTCTTAAGCCTCTGCATCTCTCTCTTCAGCCTTTGCATCACTCTCTTGAGCCTCTACATCCCTCTCTGGAGCCTCGGCATCCCTCTCTTGAGCCTTTGCAGCACTCTCTTGAGCCTCTGCATCATTCTCTTGAGCCTCTGCATCCCTCTCTTAAGCCTCTGCATCACTCTCTTGAGCCTCTGCATCATTCTCTTAAGCCTCTGCATCACTCTCTTCAGCCTCTGCATCACTCTCTTGAGACTCTGCATCCCCTCTCCTAAGCCTCTGCAACACTCTCTTAAGCCTCTGCATCACTCTCTTGAGCTTCTGCATCACTCTCTTGAGCGTCTACATCCCTCTCTTGAGCCTCTGCATCACTCTCAAGAATCTCTGCATCCCTCTCTTGAGCCTCTGCATCCCTCTCTTGAGCCTTTGCATCCCTCTCTTGAGCCTCTGCATCCCACTCTCTAGCCTCTGCATCCCTCTCTTAAGCCTCTGCATCACTCTCTTCAGCCACTGCAACACTCTCTTAAGCCTCTGCATCACTCTCTTGAGCTTCTGCATCACTCTCTTGAGCGTCTACATCCCTCTCTTGAGCCTCTGCATCACTCTCAAGAGTCTCCGCATTCCTCTCTTGAGCCTCTGCATCCCTCTCTTGAGCCCCTGCATCCCTCTCTTGAGCCTCTGCATCCCACTCTCTAGCCTCTGCAACACTCTCTTCAGACTCTGCATCACTCTCATCATCCTCTGCATCCCTCTCTTGAGCATCTGGATCACTCTCTTCAGCCTCTGTATCCCTCTCTTGAGGCTCTACATCATTCTCCTAATCATCTGCATCACTCTAATGAGCCTCTGCATCACTCTCTTGAGCCTCTGCATCACTCTCTTAAGCCTCTTCATCACTCTTTTTATCCTCTGCATCACTCTCATGATCCTCTGCATCACTCTCTTGAGCCTTTGCATCACTCTCTTGAGCCTCTACATCATTCTCTTGAGCCTTTGCATCACTCTCCTGAGCCTCTACATCACTCTCTTAAGCCTCTGCATCCCTCTCTTAATCCTCTGCATCACTCTCTTGAGCCTCTGCATCATTCTCTTGAGCCTCTGCATCCCTCTCTTGAACTCCTTCATCCCTCTCATGAGCCTCTGCATTCCTCTTTTGAGCCTCTGCATCACTCTCGAAAGCCTCTGCATCACTCTCTTGAGCCTCTGCATAACTCTCTTGAGTCTCTGCATCCCTCTCTTGAGCCTCTGCAACACTCTCTTCAGACTCTGCATCACTCTCTTAAGCCTCTGCATCCCTCTCTTGAGCCTCTGAATCCCTCTCTTGAGCCTCTGCATCACTCTCTCGAGCCTCTGCATCATTCTCTTCATCCTCTGCATCCCTCTCTTGAGCATCTGCATCACTCTCTTGGGCCCCTGCATCCCTTTCTTGAGCCTCTGCATCACTCTCTTGAGCCTCTGGATTATGCCTCTCTTATGATTATGCACTCTCTTATGCCTCTGCATCCCTATTTTGAGCCTCTGCATCACTTTCTTAACCCTCTGCATCCCTTTCTTGAGCCTCTGCATCGCTCTCTTGAACTCCTGCATCCCTTTCATGAGCCTCTGCATCCCTCTCTTGAGCCTCTGCAGCACTCTCTTGAGCCTCTGTATCATTCTCTTGAGCGTCTGCATCCCTCTCTTGAGCCTCTGGATTATGCCTCTCTGATTATGCACTCTCTTATGCCTCTGCATCCCTATTTTGAGCCTCTGCATCACTTTCTTAACCCTCTGCATCCCTTTCTTGAGCCTCTGCATCGCTCTCTTGAACTCCTGCATCCCTTTCATGAGCCTCTGCATCCCTCTCTTGAGCCTCTGCAGCACTCTCTTGAGCCTCTGTATCATTCTCTTGAGCGTCTGCATCCCTCTCTTAAGCCTCTGCATCACTCTCTTGAGCCTCTGCATCCCTCTCTTAAGCCTCTGCATCACTCTCTTGAGCCTCTTCATCCCTCTCTTGAACTACTGCATCCCTCTCATGAGCCTCTCCATCCCTCTACTGAGCCTTTACATCACACTCTTAAGCCTCTGCATCCCTCTCTTGAGCCTCTGCATCACTCTCAAGAGTCTCCACATCCCTCTCTTGAGCCTCTGCATCCCTCTCTTGAGCCCCTGCATCCCTCACTTGAGCCTCAACATCCCTCTCATTAGCCTCTGCATCCCTCTCTTGAGCCTTTGCATCACTCTCTTAAGCCTCTGCATCCCTCTCTTGAGCCTCTGCATCACTCTCTTGAGTCTCTGCATCCCTCTCTTAAACCTCTGCATCACCTGTCTTGAGCCTCTTCATCACTCTCTTGAGTCTCTTCATCCCTTTATTAAGCCTCTGCATCATTTTCTTCAGCCTCTGCATCACTCTCTTAATACTTCATGTTTTCTCAAGATTTGGCCTGAAATCTGAGAATTTCACATATTGCATTTTTAAGCAAGTTTTCTTAGGTGTTGTTTTGTTCCATTTAGCAATATTTTGACGTTTATCATCCTCTTTTTCTTTATGTGATTTAAATAAAATATCATCGAATTAGGCAATATTTTGCCTTTTTTCCACGTTTTTCTGAATTTTCAGTTTATTGTTATTTATTCAATATATATACGGTAAAAATGATGCAAACACGTAATTGATTAGAAATTAACATTAAATGCTTCATTTTCAATCAACTATTTGTTTCTCGTTAAAAAACTGAGTAAGATATTGAAAAAGCTAAAGTTCTGTTTTTATTGCATATATCGACGTTTCAGTCGGATTAGAGCGGTTTTATGTGTACATCTTCCATCGGTAATATAAACGGAAAATCAGGAACATTTGAGAGTATTTTAATGAAAACACATTGATTTTTATCATTTGTATTGGAAACAACATCTTTACATGTCTTTTCTAGAATGTAAATAATACGAAACCTCGCTTTATGATTTGAAGTTAAAATCCTCAAATTTGGTAATATAGCGATTTATATAACATTTTTCATGTAGTGTGACGTTACGTAAATATATTCGTTTTACCAATATTTCGACATTACTTCATGTTTTCTCACGATATGTGATTTGGCCTTCAAATCTCAGAATTTCGCAAATTTTGCATTTTTAAGCAAGTTTTCTTGCGTTTTGTTTTGTACTAAAAATCATTGAATTTAGCAATATTTTGACGTTTACCATCCTCTTTTCCTTTATGTGATTAAAACAAAATACCATCGAATTAGGCAATATTTTTCCGTTTTTCCACGTTTTTGTGAATTTTCAGTTTATTGTTAATAATTCATTAAATATACGATAAAAATGATGCAAACACATAATTGATTAGAAAAAACCTTAAATACTTCATTTTCAATCAACAATTTGTTTCTCGTTAAAATACTCAGTAAGATATTGAAAATGGGAGGAGTTCTGTTTTTATTGCATATATCGACGTTTCTGCCGGATTCGAGCGGTTTTACGTGTACATCTTCCATCGGTAATTATAAACGGAAAATCAGGAACATTTTAGTTAATTCTAATGAAAACACATTGATTTTTATCATTTGTATTGGAAACAACATCTTTATATGTCTTTTCTAGGATCTAAATAATACGAAACCTCGCTTTATGATTTGAAGCTAAAATCCTCAAATATGGCAATAGAGCGAGTTTGTTCATTTTTTTTATGAAGTGCGACTTCACGTGAATATATTCGTTTTTTACCAATATTTCGATACTATTTCATGTAAAAATCACGATATGTGATCGTGATTAAATATCAGAATTTTTAAATTTTAAATATCTGCCTTTAAATATCAGAATTTCGCTAATATTGCCTTTTAAGCAAGTTTTCTTGCATTTTGTTTCGTACTAAAAGTCATCGAATATAGCAATATTTTGACGTTTATCATCCCCTTTTCCTTTATGTGATATAAACAAAATATCATCGAATTAGGCAATATTTTGCCGTTTTTCCACGTTTTTGTGAATTTTCAGTTTATTGTTATTAATTCATTATATATACGATAAAAATGATGCAAACACATTATTGAGTAGAAATTAACATTAAATTTTCAATCAACTATTTATTTCTCGTTAAAAAACTGAGTAAGATATTGAAAAAGCGAGAAGTTCTGTTTTTATTGCATATATCGACGTTGCAGCCGGATTAGAGCAGTTTTACGTGTACATCTTCCATCGGTAATATAAACGGAAAATCAGGAACATTTTAGTTAATTCTAATGAAAACACATTGATTTTTATCATTTGTATTAGAAACAACATCTTTATATGTCTTTTCTAGGATCTAAATAATATGAAACCTCGCTTTATGATTTGAAATTAAAACCCTCAAATTTGGTAATATAGCGATTTTTTTCACGTTTTTCATGTAGTGTGATTTTACGTAAATATATTCGTTTTTACAAATATTTCGATAATACTTCATGTTTTCTCACGATATGTGATTTCGCCTGAAATCTGAGAATTTCACATAATATTGCATTTTTAAGCAAGTTTTCTTACGTTTTGCTTTGTACTAAAAATCATTGAATTTAGCAATATTTTGACGTTTATCATCCTCTTTTCCTCTATGTGATTTAAATAAAATATCATCGAATTAGGCAATATTTTGCCGTTTTTTCACATTTTTGTGAATTTTCAATTTATTCATAATAATTCAATATATATACGATAAAAATGATGCATACACGTAATTGATTAGAAATTAACATTAAATGCTTCATTTTCAATCAACTATTTCCCAGCAAACAATTTTAGGTTGCCACAACATATATGGAAAGTAGTTGAAAGGATTGGAAACGTTTATTTTATCGTATCAGATACGATATTGTGTGTGGACTTAAATAGGTTTCCAAAACTTACAACCAAGACCTATGTATCTAACACTAATTTGAGATGTGGCAACTTTACACTCCTAACATGAGTCATTCATAATCCATTCATACACCAATATGAATCTCTTGTGAAAGGTTTGAGCCTAATCTGAACCCTTTTCACATCTTTGTGTTTAAAGTTAAATTTCTCGAAATTAAATTATATTATTTTATATTATATTATTATTTTTATTATATTTTATTTTATATTGTATTATTATTTTTGTTATATTTTTTTATATTATATTATTGTTTTCAATTTAAATATTAAAACCAATTTAAGGGTAAAAATATCAAATAATTTATATTTCTTTTATTATTTACTAACAAATCAGCAAAAATACAAAAACATATGACCTATATAATTATATATATAATATATATATAAATAATATATATATATATATATATATATATATATATAATTTATATAATATATATTATATATATATATATATATATATATATATATATATATATATATATATATATATATATATATATATATATATATATATATATATATATATATATATATATTATTAAATATGACCGAAAATGTAAGATTAATAATTCTAACACGAATTTTCTCAATCTTTCGTACATTACGCTTCACTGTTGGAGGTAAATCAAAAATTAATTCTCCAAAATTCATTTTTATTTCTAGTCTGACGCGACACGGGCGCGTTTCGTAAAACTTATTACATTTTCAAAGACTTTAGTTCACAAATACACAACTGAATAGAACTTACGTATCTCCGATTTTATATCTACATTTGAGTGAGGTGGGAGGGGTGATGTGGCATTAACACAAGACAGAACAAGAGGGGATATTAATAGGGTATTAAGAGTATCAACACAAGACAGAACACAAACAATGGGTATTGAATAGAAGTGTTTGTAGAAAGCCTATTGGTCCATATTTCTTGATGCTTCTATATTGGAGCGGAGTCTTGAGGTGGATAGAATATAGTTGTGCAATAATTGGCTGTTGATTGCTGGTGTTGACTTCTTGATGTGTAGTGCCTCGCAAACGTCCAGCCGCCTGCTATCGCTGTATCTATCGATGATTTCTGTGTTGTTTACTAGGATTTCTCTGGCGATGGTTTGGTTGTGGGAAGAGATTATATGTTCCTTAATGGAGCCCTGTTGCTTATGCATCGTTAAACGCCTAGAAAGAGATGTTGTTGTCTTGCCTATATACTGGGTTTTTTGGAGCTTACAGTCCCCAAGTGGGCATTTGAAGGCATAGACGACGTTAGTCTCTTTTAAAGCGTTCTGTTTAGAACTGATTAGTGTCCGAGCTCTTTTTGGTAAGTAGTCAATTCCCATTTGCCTCAAAATTTTTAATAATTCATCAACAGCATTGTGTGTAACACCATTCTTGTTTACCCACTGAATTAATAAATTCTGTGGGTAAACAAGTGAATGATGATTATCATGGTCATCATTCTCCTCCTCACTTTGAGAATTAGATAATACATCATGAATATCAGTAAGATTCATGTGTAAATCATCAATTTCAGAGCCTAATCCAAACTCTTGATTTGACTCGGCTTCAAAAGAACTAATGTCATTGTCTGACGACTCAAGCTCTGAACTTGATGCTGCCTCAGTAAGATTAATGGGTTCACTAGTGTGTACAGCTGTATTTGGATGCATTTTGTGTATACGTTTTAGCCTTCTTGATACTTGCATCCATCTGTTGTTGTATTGGAGTCGCTTTTTTCGCTTATACTCGTACATTCTGTTAAAGAGTGTCAAATTTCTACATTAGAATACCATATTACCTATATTATTGTTATTAATGTATTGACAGATGCAATATGTATTAAAATTCTAAAAATAAGTCATGCATTATATACAATGTGTGGGAAACTGTCTGCTGAGAAAAGCTGGTGTGGGGGTTGTTACAAGAGTGAGTAATAATTAAAGCTGGTGCATATAACATCCTTGTCAGGCACATGCAAAAGTGAACACTTCCATAATTGGAGACATGCAGAAATGTAACATGTGGAAATAGAGGCATGCCAAAACAAAGACATGCATAAATTCAAATTCTTATCTAAATAATTTCTAGTGATTATTATATAAATTATTCCATCAGTACTAGATCAAATATTCAATACCATCCTCCCTTTGGAAAGAGTAATCATGTCCTGTTGGACATTAATTATATGTTGAGATATAATCTAAAAGAAAATAGGAACATTGAAATGGTTGTTAAACTCTATTTCAATAAAGGACACTATAGGGAACCTCGAACCCTGTATTACAAGTGTAAGTGAAAATATTGGAAAAAATAATTAAAGCTAAATGTGAAGAACACCTGGAGACAAATGCTACACTTGCTTACATTTATGAATTGCTTTTAAATACATAGGTCAAATACTAAAGAAATTGTTTAAAACTTTTGTTAGACCACAGCTGGAATATGCAGCGGTTGTATGGTGCCCATATCTAAAGAATCACATCAACAAACTGGAAAAGGTATAGACATGCCAATAAGTGGCTCCCAGGTTAGAGGCATAAAATGCCAAAACTAGATGGTAGAATAAAAAGAAGATATTGTAAAAGGTAACCAAACAAAGATGCCACAGAAATATTAGAAAATTAACTTTCGCAAGCAGCGTGGTAGACACGGTTGGAACAAGTTAGGTGAGAGGGTGGTGGAGGCCACTCTTGGCGTTACTCTTGCTTTTTTGAGGATATTTTGATTGTAAACTGATAGACAGGTGCTATTTTGGAGTTTGTTTTTAGCCTGGTGTGCTGTGAAATACTTGCAATGGTATTTAAGTGTGGAATCAATATCAAGTGTGGAAAAGCTTCAGATGGTGCATTCAGATCAGATGGTGCAATCGACTGAGCTACGACAGGGTAAAAGGGTTGAAACCGAACTTCTACTGAACTTCCTGGATCCTTTTGCCCTGTTGTAGCTCAGTCGATTTAGGCAGTGTCTGGGATGCTCCCGGACGCAGATTCGAATCCTCGTCACGGCCCTTGTGGATTTGTTCATTTGATGCCTCACATTATTGTGATCTCTGTGTGTGATGATGTAAGGGCGAAGAGAGAGAACGACCTGTTGACATAGCTCGGGTGCAGGGGGAGGGTTGTGTACAAGCCTGGTTTGTGCCTCGGAGAGGCTATGGGATCCAGTAAAATCGTCCTTCCTTTCCTCCCTAGAATCTGGATGTAGCAGGTGCTCAATTGTCAAAAGTGAAAAATTGGGTTTGTCTTCCGAATGCACCATATCGGTAAATTTTTTAATAATCTTTTAAAAATAGTAAATGCCACTATTTTTGCAAAATTATTACAAGATCTATTATTCTAATAGGGGTTTGATAAAATACAGTAGACTGCCTACTGGTTTTACCTGTAATAAGGTTTGATACAGATGATTATGAATATATTGAAATGCTCTTATTGTTAAGAAGCAATTTTTTAAAGAGTATTTTGTAATGAGCAGCTCTGAAAATCAGTTGATTACAGATAATGCTACATAATACACTTCATGTGTGTATATGTTACAACAAGTGAGGTATATAATAGTGTTTATGAGTAAGATGTAATTGTGTCTGACACTGATAAAATTATAAACCATTGTAAACAATTTGTTCACTTTCAAAACTTGGGTAATTACATATGACAGTGTCAGACCACTGAGGAAGAATTGAAACAGGAATTTCCTCAAGTACTTTCATATTTCAGTAATACATCTTCAGAAGGAATCATTCCTCCTGAAGATGTATTATTTAAATATGAAAGTACTTACGGAAATTCCTGTTCCAATTCTTCTTTCACGGTCTGACACTCACATTTTTCACCACATGTTAATTTCCGTGATTTACACAAAAATTTATATACATACAAATACACACATATATAATATATATATATATATATATATATATATATATATATATATATATATATATATATATATATATATATATATATATATATATATATATATATGCATATAAATAAAAAACAAGTAAATGTAAATAATTTTACCTTGCACCTAGATCCACCAAGCCTGTATGGCACGCGTTTCAGTACTTCAGAAATCTAGAACTATCTAGAACTATCTAGAATCTCTAATCTGCAATGAAACAATACATATTATTGCACTTACCAAAACATGGTAGAATGTAGAAAATACAGAACTATTAGCTGAATATCAAATAAATGGATTTAATCTATTTCACACAGATAGATATATTAGACCGTGTATGTTAGGTAATACCTAACATACACGCCTCCACACACATTACATTTGAAATGTTGTCTCAAAAAGACGACATTTCAACAGAAACGTGCCACAGACCAGTCACAAGACTGAACCTCGTTGAGGCCAAACGTCTAAATGAGAGCATGAACAAGAAAGAAATAAATTGTTAATTTTAATTTTTAATTTTTAATTTTTTAATTTTTAATTTTCCACTCACACTAGCACTGCCAGGCCTCGCCTCCACATACACCAGCACTGCCAGGCCTCACCACTCACACTAGCACTGCCCGGCCTTGCCTCCACATACACCAGCACTGCCAGGCCTCTCCACACACACTAGCACTGCCTGGCCTAGCCTCCACATACACTAGCACTGCCAGGCCTCTCCACACACACTAGCACTGCCAGGCCTCTCCACTCACACTAGCACTGCCTGGCCTAGCCTCCACATACACTAGCACTGCCAGGCCTCTCCACACACACTAGCACTGCCAGGCCTCTCCACTCACACTAGCACTGCCTGGCCTAGCCTCCACATACACTAGCACTGCCAGGCCTCTCCACACACACTAGCACTGCCAGGCCTCTCCACTCACACTAGCACTGCCTGGCCTAGCCTCCACATACACTAGCACTGCCAGGCCTCTCCACACACACTAGCACTGCCTGGCCTCGCCTCCACATACACTAGCACTGCCAGGCCTCTCCACACACACTAGCACTGCCAGGCCTCTCCACTCACACTAGCACTGCCTGGCCTAGCCTCCACATACACCAGCATTGCCAGGCCTCTCCACACACACTAGCACTGCTTGGCCTAGCCTCCACATACACTAGCACTGCCAGGCCTCTCCACACACACTAGCACTGCCCGGCCTCACCTCCACATACACCAGCACTGCCAGGCCTCTCCACACACACTAGCACTGCCTGGCCTAGCCTCCACATACACTAGCACTGCCAGGCCTCTCCACACACACTAGCACTGCCTGGCCTAGCCTCCACATACACCAGCACTGCCAGGCCTCTCCACACACACTAGCACTGCCTGGCCTAGCCTCCACATACTCTAGCACTGCCAGGCCTCTCCACACACACTAGCACTGCCAGGCCTCTCCACACACACTAGCACTGCCTGGCCTCTCCACTCACACTAGCACTGCCAGGCCTCGCCTCCACATACACCAGCACTGCCAGGCCTCTCCACTCACACTAGCACTGCCCGGCCTCGCCTCTACATACACTAGCACTGCCAGGCCTCTCCACACACACTAGCACTGCCAGGCCTCTCCACACACACTAGCACTGCCAGGCCTCTCCACTCACACTAGCACTGCCCGGCCTCTCCACTCACACTAGCACTGCCAGGCCTCGCCTCCACATACACCAGCACTGCCAGGCCTCTCCACTCACACTAGCACTGCCTGGCCTCGCCTCCACATACACCAGCGCTGCCAGGCCTCTCCACACACACTAGCACTGCCTGGCCTAGCCTCCACATACACTAGCACTGCCAGGCCTCTCCACACACACTAGCACTGCCTGGCCTAGCCTCCACACACACTAGCACTGCCTGGCCTAGCCTCCACATACACTAGCACTGCCAGGCCTCTCCACACACACTAGCACTGCCTGGCCTAGCCTCCACTCACACTAGCACTGCCTGGCCTAGCCTCCACATACACTAGCACTGCCAGGCCTCTCCACACACACTAGCACTGCCAGGCCTCTCCACACACACTAGCACTGCCTGGCCTAGCCTCCACATACACTAGCACTGCCAGGCCTCTCCACACACACTAGCACTGCCTGGCCTAGCCTCCACACACACACTAGCACTGCCTGGCCTAGCCTCCACATACACCAGCACTGCCAGGCCTCTCCACACACACTAGCACTGCCAGGCCTCTCCACACACACTAGCACTGCCTGGCCTCGCCTCCACATACACTAGCACTGCCAGGCCTCTCCACACACACTAGCACTGCCTGGCCTAGCCTCCACATACACTAGCACTGCCAGGCCTCTCCACACACACTAGCACTGCCTGGCCTAGCCTCCACATACACTAGCACTGCCAGGCCTCTCCACACACACTAGCACTGCCTGGCCTAGCCTCCACATACACTAGCACTGCCCGGCCTCGTCTCTCCATAAACTAGCACTGCCCGGCCTCGCCTCCACATACACAGCACTATAGCCAGCACTAGAATCTAATAATATAATGAAATATAAGTGTTTACTTACGATAATATTTGCATGAAGCGTTTGTCCTCTGTCCGCTGAGTGCACTGACGACAAAATGGCCGGTCTGTTGATACTGGCCGGATGATGCTGTGACGTCACAGGTGAGGGCAGCAATGCGCATTTCGTCCCTCGACCCTTAATCATCTGTCCAGGAAGAGTTTCAGACAAGGATTGTATGTTGAATACACATGTGAGAGTAAAAATGCTGAAATAAATCATATCAGCACCTTATGTAAAGCCCGTCTGCATCCTCTGAAAGCACTGGCTTTTTCTGGTAAAGGTGTTGGGGTACCTATCTTGCGGATGTTATACATAAGTACTGTTCGGTCCCTGATAGACTACGCAGCACCCGTTTTGCCTTACACAGGCCAAGGCAGAATTATAAAAATAGAGCTGATACAGAACGAGGCTATGAGGATTATTCTTGGATGTCAAAGAAATGCAATGATTGAAATAATGAGAATGGAATTAAATTTACAGAGTGTGTGTGATAGAGTCCGTGACATTAACACTAGAGTATCTATTCGTTTCGTGTGGAGAAAAGGAGGGGATAAGCTGTTTCAGAGGGTTCAGACCTGCTTGAGTGACGTACACACTTCCAGGAAACTGAGGGAGACACGCTACACGAGGGGATTAGCTCATGACCTCAGGGAATACGACGTACTTGACTGCTGTAAACCCTCTCGACAGTGTAATATGTCTGCTCCCTGGAAAGTACAGAAAATAGACGTTGAAATTGTACCCCTCAAGGTGAAAAAGATTCATCATGAACCGGGACAATTATGGTGTTTGTATGGAAGCATGATATCTCGGTTACCAAGAGGCAACAGTTTACATGTATATTGCGACGGGTCGGTGGCGGAGGATGGCAGGGCAGGGTGTGGTGTGCTAATAAGGGAATATACGGAGTTTGGGACTGTGGACAGGATAATTGAACTCCGGCTTAGTAATTATATATCATCCACACAAGCTGAACTGCAGGCCATTCTGGCGTGTTTGGAGGAAGTACGTCATGACGACAAAAATATTTTTGTATTTGTCGATAGCCGAGGAGCACTGGAGTCCTTAAACAGTCGAAACCCAGTCTTCATGTCTATAGTTGAGGACTGTAAGAGAAGAATAACTGAGATACAGCTGAAAGGTTATAGTGTGAAATTCATGTGGATTCCATCTCATGTTGGAATAGTGCTCAACGAGGTGGCACATGACTTGGCCAAACGTGCCACATCAGGTTCGTGCCGCCACTTCCAACACTCTTGCGGGTGGGCCGCGACCATTATTCTACGTTTATACTCATATCACCGTGTTGGGAATTTCATTGCGAGTCCATTGATACCAAAATTAACGCTATAGGACAAGTGTGGAGGTGATAACAATCCCAAGAGTAAAAACATTTTGTTGCTGTTGGGTGCTCATGGCGAGTCATCTACGTAGTTATTTATTTGCTGCTGGTATCCCTATACGTTTTGTGACTTTTTTTACTGATGTTCTTCTAGAGAATTTTATTGCAAACACGTTGGTACCAAAATGAAATACGTAGCTCAAGAACTAAGGTCAGGAGAGTAAAAAGAGTATACACATTTTTGTTTTGACGCTTAAGTGACAAAAACGCCGCGCGCACATACCACTAACATTATACTGTGTGACTCACTATAGATGTAAAGTGCCTTGTATAGTGACTGTTGTGAGCCTCTTGTAATGTCACTTGTGACACCTCTTTGTATCACTTGTGACACAAATATATTATATTATATATATTATAGGGTACAAATACACAAATCACAGTACAAAAAGCACATTTAACATACTGTCTATCATACAATTATCACACATCCAAACAATGTGATGTGGTAAACTACTCTACTACTAAACTACATATTCTACAATCTGATTCTGCCTATTGCTTAATTTAGAAACTGTATGACCAAACCACACACTAGAAGGCGAAGGGACGACGAAGTTTCGGTACCGAACCAGTATTTTCCCAGGTCTTTCCTAAATCTAAACTTATGCAATTTATACCCATTATTTCGTCTGGTGCTGATACTTTTAATATCCCATTTGTTATGTCCATTCATCAACTTGTAAACCTCTATCATGTCACACTAACTCTTCGCCGTTTCAGTGAATGCAATTGAGGAATTAACTTTGTCATTCTATGCTGGATACGTTCAAGTGAATTTATATAAATTCTATAGTACGGCGACCAAAACTGAACTGCATAATCAAAATGGGGCCTGATCAGAGCAACAAATTGATTGATTGATAAGAATTAAGCCACCCAAGAGACGGCACGGGAATGAATAGCTTTAAAGAGCAAGATATAGCTAAAGAACAAAACCAGGTGTCTTGTTATTAACCCTTCGATTAATAAATCCTAGTGTACTATTTGCCTTATTACGAACATTCATGCAATGATCTTTTGGTTTTAAATTCTTACTAATCATAACTCCAAGTTCCCTTTCGAAATACCAGACTTCGCAATCACAACACCATCTATCTTGTATCTTGTAACTCTATCATATCGTTACCTAACCTCAAAACATTACATTTATCAGCATTGAACTGCATCTGTCAACCTTTTGCCCATTTCAAAACTCTATTTAGATCAACTTGAAGAGATAGTGAGTCTTCTTCTGTGTTATTTCCCTACCGATTTTTGTATCTTCGGCAAATTTGCAAATGTTGTTACTCAAACCTGAATTTAAATCATTTATATATACAGTATTTAGCACTGTCTGTTTTTTTTTAAATGACGCTGTTTGTCGACCGAATTGTATTTGTGCTGCTTTCAGCCATGTTCCCCCCTTTTTATCTCTTTTTTTATTTGTTCTCAACTCTTTTTATTCTTTATGCTCAATTAGTATTAAGCTTTAGTCATTTTATTTTTTCATGCCCGAAACGCTTTGCGTAATAGTGGCTTTAGGCATTGTATGTACTAGCCCTATCTATAAACTCATTACTCTTTGTAAAATCTCTTGTGTGTATGTACCTTACCTAAATAAACATTTGATTTGATTTGAGTATTATAAACAACAGAGGTCCCAGGACAGAGCTTTGAGGTACTCAACCTACAACATTTTCCAACTCTGACTTAACCCCATTTATACTAAATCTGTTGAGCGTTGACCATTTATACATAAACTCTGTTGATGTGAGCACTTAATTGGCGGTCAGTGGTGGAGCTTAATTCTTAAAAAGCAATATATTCTTTCGACCGTGATTTAGTTTAGTCTGCCGTTTAAAGAAAAAAAGAGCATATCAATGTTATATTACAGAAAACGAATTTATCATAAACTCATGTATTTGTCTTACAGGCTATGGTGCCAATGTCAGAATTGTCAAAATGATGTACTTTGCATACATCAGATCTTTAGTGGATTATGCTGCACCTCTGCTTGTTTTGATGCCTGAAAGAAAGCTTGGAGGGCTTGAAAAATTGCAGAACGAAGCCTTGAGGATAATCTTTGGGTGCCCTCGTACCACAAAGATACTTAATATGAGAAAGGAACTTAATATTCTGAGCGTTTTTGATCGTGTTACTGAAATTAACTGTCAAATTGGTATAAAAATGCTTAGGCTAACTCATCCTAATCCTTGCACAGAAGCCCTCCAGAATTTCTTTATTGAAGATCAGCATTGTTCCAAATGGATAACAAAAACTGGAACTCAACTCAGAATGTATGGGGTTCATGATTTGTACCAAGAGAAACAACAACGGCACTTTCCTGCACCATAGGAGGTTACACCCTTTCCAGTTTTAATCCCTCTCTTTCCTCCCAAGAAGCAAATTAGAGATCAGCCCAAGCTTCGTCTTGAGGCAAAGCTCAACGCCTTAAGCCATATTGATGCTCTGTCCACAGAGCATTCTCTCTCTCAAATTATATACACTGATGGTTCCCTACACCGCACCACGGGTGCAGCTGGAAGTGCAGTTGTCCTGACAATGGGCGATGGCCTATACCTTGAGTGGGGAGTCCGTATAAACAACTGGGCCTCTACCCTTCAGACTGAACTATTTGCCTTGATCCTTGCACTGAAATGTGTACAAGTCTCAAAACTTGATACATTAATTGTAAGTGACTCCTTATCATCCTTAAATGCTCTCAACTCTTTAAGACATAACTGTAACATGCTTGTGTCGGAAGCTAGACACAAATACAACAAAATTATTAAGGATGGTAACAGAGTCCATTTCATGTGGTCTCCATCTCATGTTGGGCTCCGAATGCATGATAGAGCTGATAAGTTAGCCAAAGAAACTGCCTTTAAAGGAGCTGTTGAGTGTAACCTTGGATTGTCAATGAGCAATCTGACATTAACACATTATTGAGTAGAAATTAACATTATATACTTCATTTTCAATCAATTATTTATTTCTCGTTAAAAAACTGAGTAAGATATTGAAAAAGCGAGAAGTTATGATTTTATTGAATATATCGACGTTTCAGCCGGATTAGAGCGGTTTTACGTCTACATCTTCCATCGGTAATATAAATGGAAAATCAGGAACATTTTAGTTAATTCTAATGAAAACACATTGATTTTTATTATTTGTATTAGAAACAACATCTTTATATGTCTTTTCTAGGATCTAAATATTACGAAACCTCGCTTTATGATTTGAAGCTAAAATCCTCAGATATGGCAATGGAGCGGTTTTGTTCATGTTTTTTATGTAGTTTGACTTCACGTGAATATATTCGTTTTTTACCAATATTTCGATACTATTTCATGTAGAATCACGATATGTGATTTGGCCTTTAAATATCAGAATTTCGCATAATATTGCCTTTTAAGCAAGTTTTGTTGCATTTTGTTTCATACTAAAAGTCATCGAATATTGCAATATTTTGACGTTTATCATCCCCTTTTCCTTTATGTGATATAAACAAAATATCATCGAATTAGCCAATATTTTGCCGTTTTTCCACGTTTTTGTGAATTTTCAGTTTATTGTTATTAATTCATTATATATACGATAAAAATGATGCAAACATAATATTGAGTAGAAATTACCATTAAGTACTTCATTTTCAATCAACTATTTATTTCTCGTTAAAAAACTGAGTAAGATATTGAAAAAGTGAGAAGTTCTGTTTTTATTGCATATATCGACGTTGCAGCCGGATTAGAGCGGTTTTACGTGTACATCTTCCATCGGTAATATAAACGGAAAATCAGGAACATTTTAGTTAATTCCAATGAAAACACATTGATTTTTATCATTTGTATTAGAAACAACATCTTTATATGTCTTTTCTAGGATCTAAATAATATGAAACCTCGCTTTATGATTTGAAATTAAAACCCTCAAATTTGGTAATATAGCGATTTTTTCACGTTTTTCATATAGTGTGATTGTACGTAAATATATTCGTTTTTACCAATATTTCGATAATACTTCATGTTTTCTCACGATATGTGATTTGGCCTGAAATCTGAGAATTTCACATAATATTGCATTTTTAAGCAAGTTTTCTTACGTTTTGTTTTGTACTAAAAATCATTGAATTTAGCAATATTTTGACGTTTATCATCCTCTTTTCCTTTATGTGATTTAAATAAAATATCATCAAATTAGGCAATATTTTTCCGTTTTTCCACATTTTTGTGAATTTTCAATTTATTCTTATTAATTCAATATATATACGATAAAAATGATGCATACACGTAACTGATTAGAAATTAACATTAAATGCTTCATTTTCAATCAACTATTTGTTTCTCGTTAAAAAACTGAGTAAGATATTGAAAAAGCTAAAGTTCTGCTTTTATTGCATATATCGACGTTTCAGCCGGATAAAAGCGGTTTTATGTGTACATGTTCCATCTGTAATATAAACGGAAAATCAGGAACATTTGAGAGTATTTTAATGAAAACACATTGATTTTTATCATTTGTATTGGAAACAACATCTTTACATGTCTTTTCTAGAATGTAAATAATATGAAACCTCGCTTTATGATTTGAAGTTAAAATCCTCAAATTTGGTAATATAGCGATTTTTTTAACGTTTTTCATGTAGTGTAACATTACGTAAATATATTGGTTGTTACCAATATTTCTATACTACTTCATGTTTTCTCACGATATGTGATTTGGCCTTCAAATCTCAGAATTTTGCAAATTTTGCATTTTTAAGCAAGTTTTCTTGCTTTTTGTTTTGTACTAAAAATCATTGAATTTAGCAATATTTTGACGTTTACCATCCTCTTTTCCTTTATGTGATTTAAACAAAATACCATCGAATTAGGCAATATTTTTCCTTTTCTCCACGTTTTTGTGAATTTTCAGTTTATTGTTAATAATTCATTATATATACGATAAAAATGATGCAAACACATAATTGATTAGAAAAAACCTTAAATACTTCATTTGCAATCAACTATTTGTTTCTCGTTTAAATACTCAGTAAGATATTGAAAAGGGGAGGAGTTCTGTTTTTATTGCATATATCGACGTTTCAGCCGGATTCGAGCGGTTTTACGTGTACATCTTCCATCGGTAATATAAACGAAAAATCAGGAACATTTTAGTTAAATCTAATGAAAACACATTGATTTTTATCATTTGTATTGGAAACCACATCTTTATATGTCTTTTCTAGGATCTAAATATTACGAAACCTCGCTTTATGATTTGAAGATAAAATCCTCATATATGGCAATAGAGCGATTTTGTTCGTGTTTTTTATGTAGTGTGACTTCACGTGAATATATTCGTTTTTACCAATATTTCGATACTGTTTCATGTAGAATCATGATATGTGATTTGGCCTTTAAATATCAGAATTTCGCAAAATATTGCCTTTTAAGCAAGTTTTCTTGCATTTTGTTTCGTACTAAAAGTCATCGAATATAGCAATATTTTGACGTTTATCATCCCCTTTTCCTTTATGTGATATAAACAAAATATCATCGAATTAGGCAATATTTTGCCGTTTTTCCACGTTTTTGTGAATTTTCAGTTTATTGTTAATAATTCATTATATATACGATAAAAATGATGCAAACACATTATTGAGTAGAAATTAACATTAAATACTTCATTTTCAATCAACTATTTGTTTCTCGATAAAAAACTGAGGAAGATATTAAAAAAGCGAGAAGTTCTGTTTTTATTGCATATATCGACGTTTCAGCCGGATTAAAGCGGTTTTACGTGTACATCTTCCACCGGTAATATAAACGGAAAATCAGGAACATTTTAGAGTATTTTAATGAAAACACATTGATTTTTATCATTTGTATTGGAAACAACATCTTTACATGTCTTTTCTAGAATGTAAATAATATGAAACCTCGCTTTATGATTTGAAGTTAAAATCCTCAAATTTGGTAATATAGCGATTTTTTTAACGTTTTTCATGTAGTGTAACATTACGTAAATATATTGGTTGTTACCAATATTTCTATACTACTTCATGTTTTCTCACGATATGTGATTTGGCCTTCAAATCTCAGAATTTTGCAAATTTTGCATTTTTAAGCAAGTTTTCTTGCTTTTTGTTTTGTACTAAAAATCATTGAATTTAGCAATATTTTGACGTTTACCATCCTCTTTTCCTTTATGTGATTTAAACAAAATACCATCGAATTAGGCAATATTTTTCCTTTTCTCCACGTTTTTGTGAATTTTCAGTTTATTGTTAATAATTCATTATATATACGATAAAAATGATGCAAACACATAATTGATTAGAAAAAACCTTAAATACTTCATTTGCAATCAACTATTTGTTTCTCGTTTAAATACTCAGTAAGATATTGAAAAGGGGAGGAGTTCTGTTTTTATTGCATATATCGACGTTTCAGCCGGATTCGAGCGGTTTTACGTGTACATCTTCCATCGGTAATATAAACGAAAAATCAGGAACATTTTAGTTAAATCTAATGAAAACACATTGATTTTTATCATTTGTATTGGAAACCACATCTTTATATGTCTTTTCTAGGATCTAAATATTACGAAACCTCGCTTTATGATTTGAAGATAAAATCCTCATATATGGCAATAGAGCGATTTTGTTCGTGTTTTTTATGTAGTGTGACTTCACGTGAATATATTCGTTTTTACCAATATTTCGATACTGTTTCATGTAGAATCATGATATGTGATTTGGCCTTTAAATATCAGAATTTCGCAAAATATTGCCTTTTAAGCAAGTTTTCTTGCATTTTGTTTCGTACTAAAAGTCATCGAATATAGCAATATTTTGACGTTTATCATCCCCTTTTCCTTTATGTGATATAAACAAAATATCATCGAATTAGGCAATATTTTGCCGTTTTTCCACGTTTTTGTGAATTTTCAGTTTATTGTTAATAATTCATTATATATACGATAAAAATGATGCAAACACATTATTGAGTAGAAATTAACATTAAATACTTCATTTTCAATCAACTATTTGTTTCTCGATAAAAAACTGAGGAAGATATTAAAAAAGCGAGAAGTTCTGTTTTTATTGCATATATCGACGTTTCAGCCGGATTAAAGCGGTTTTACGTGTACATCTTCCACCGGTAATATAAACGGAAAATCAGGAACATTTTAGAGTATTTTAATGAAAACACATTGATTTTTATCATTTGTATTGGAAACAACATTTTTACATGTCTTTTCTAGAATCTAAATAATACGAAACCTCGCTTTATGATTTGAAGTTAAAATCCTCAAATTTTTTAATATAGCGATTTTTTAACGTTTTTCATGTAGTGTGACATTACGTAAATATATTCGTTTTTACCAATATTTCGATGCTACTTCTCGTTTTCTCACGATATGTGATTTGGCCTTCAAATCTCAGAATTTCGCAAATTTTGCATTTTTAAGCAAGTTTTCTTGCGTTTTGTTTTTTACTAAAAATCATTGAATTTAGCAATATTTTGACGTTTACCATCCTCTTTTCCTTTATGTGATTTAAACAAAATACCATCGAATTAGGCAATATTTTTCCGTTTTTCCAAGTTTTTGTAAAATTTTCAGTTTATTGTTAATAATTCATTAAATATACGATAAAAATGATGCAAACACATAATTGATTAGAAAAAACCTTAAATACTTCATTTTCAATCAACTGTTTGTTTCTCGTTAAAATACTCAGTAAGATATTGAAAAGGGGAGGAGTTCTGTTTTTATTGCATATATCGACGTTTCAGCCGGATTAGAACGGTTTTCTAATCCGTATATCTTCCATCGGTAATATAAACGGAAAATCAGGAACATCGAATTAGGCAATGTTTTGCAGTTTTTCCAGGTTTTTGGGAATTTTCAGTTTTTTGATTCATGATATATGCAATAAAAATGATGCAAACACATTATTGATTAGAAATTAACATAAAATACTTCATTTTCAATCAACTATTTGTTTCTCGTTAAAATACTCATAAATAAAATAAAAAAAGTAAAAAAAGGGAGCCGGTAGGCCGAGCGGACAGCACGCGGGACCTTTGATCCTGTGGTCCTGGGTTCGATCCCAGGTGCCGGCGAGGAACAATGGGCAGAGTTTCTTTCACCCTATACCCCTGTTACCTAGCAGTAAAATAGGTACCTGGGTGTTAGTCAGCTGTCACGGGCTGCTTCCTGGGGTTGGAGGCCTAGTCGAGGACCGGGCCGCGGGGACACTAAAGCCCCGAAATCATCTCAAGATAACCTCAAGATAACTCAGTAAGATATTCAAAAGGGAAGGAGTTCTGTTTTTATTCCATATATCGACGTTTCAGCCGGATTAGAGCGGTTTTACGTGTATATCTTCCATCGGTAATATAAATGGAAAATCAGGAACATTTTAGAGTATTTTAATGAAAACACATTGATTTTTATCATTTGTATTGGAAACAACATCTTTACAAGTGTTTTCTAGAATCTAAATAATACGAAACCTCGCTTTATGATTTGAAGTTAAAATCCTCAAATTTGGTAATATAGCAATTTTTTTAACGTTTTTCATATAGTGTGACATTACGTAAATATATTGGTTTTACCGATATTTCGAGACTACTTCATGTTTTCTCACGATATGTGATTTGGCCTTCAAATCTCAGAATTTCGCAAATTTTGCATTTTAAGCAAATTTTCTTGCATTTTGTTTTGTACTAAAAATCATTGAATTTAGCAATATTTTGACGTTTACCATCCTCTTTTGCTTTATGTGATTTAAACAAAATACCATCGAATTAGGCAATATTTTTCCGTTTTTCCACGTTTTTGTGAATTTTCATTTTATTGTTAATAATTCATTCAATATACGATAAAAATGATGCAAACACATAATTAATTAGAAAAAACCTTAAATACTTCATTTTCAATCAACTATTTGTTTCTCGTTAAAATACTCAGTTAGATATTGAAAAGGGGAGGAGTTCTGTTTTTATTGCATATATCGACGTTTCAGCCGGATTCGAGCGGTTTTACGTGTACATCTTCCATCGGTAATATAAACGGAAAATCAAAAACATTTTAGTTAATTCTAATGAAAACACATTGATTTTTATCATTTGTATTGGAAACAACATCTTTATATGTCTTTTCTAAGATCTAAATAATACGAAACCTCGCTTTATGATATGAAGCTAAAATCCTCAAATATGGCAATAGAGCGATTTTGTTCATGTTTTTTATGTAGTGTGAGTTCACGTGAATATATTCGATTTTTACCAATATTTCAATACTATTTCATGTCGAATCAAGATATGTGATTTGGCCTTTAAATATCAGAATTTCGCATAATATTGCCTTTTAAGCAAGTTTTCTTGCATTTCCTTTCGTACTAAAAGTCATCGAATATAGCAATATTTTAACGTTTATCATCACCTTTTCCTTTATGTGATATAAACAAAATATCATCGAATTAGGCCTTTTTTTGCCGTTTTTCCACGTTTTTGTGAATTTTCAGTTGATTGTTATTAATTGAAGATATATATGATAAAAATGATGCAAACACATTATTGATTAGAAATTAACATTAAATACTTCATTTTCAATCAACTATTTGTTTCTCTTTAAAATACTCAGTAAGATATTGAAAAGGGAAGAAGTTCTGTTTTTATTGCATATATCGACGTTTCAGCCGGATTAGAGCGGTTTTACGTGTACATCTTCCATCGGTAATATAAACGGAAAATCAGGAACATTTTAGAGTATTTTAATGAAAATACATTGATTTTTAGCATTTGTATTGGAAACAACATCTTTACAGGTCTTTTCTAGAATCTGAATAATACGAAACCTCGCTTTATGATTTCAAGTTAAAATCCTCAAATATGGTAATATAGCGATTTTTTTAACGTTTTTCATGTAGTGTGACATTACGTAAATATATTGGTTTTTACCAATATTTCGATACTACTTCATGTTTTCTCACGATATGTGATTTGGCCTTCAAATCTCAGAATTTCGCAAATTTTAATTTCGCAAAAACATTTTAGTTAATTCCAATAAAAAACATTGATTTTTATCATTTGTATTGGAAACAACATTTTTATATGTCTTTTCTAGGATCTAAATAATACGAAACCTCGTATAATTGATAATTATAATAACCTCGTATTATTGATAATAATAATTGATTTGAAGTTAAAATCCTCAAATTTGGTAATATAGCGATTTTTTTCACGTTTTTCATGTAGTGTGACTTTACGTAAATATATATAGTAGTATCTTTCGACACTACTTCATATTTTCTCAAGATATGTGATTTGGCCTTTAAATATCAGAATTTCGCATAATATTGCCTTTTAATCAAGTTTTCTTGCATTTTGTTTCGTACTAAAAATCATCGAATATAGCAATATTTTGACGTTTATCATCCCCTTTTCCTTTATGTGATATAAACAAAATATCATCGAATTAGCCAATATTTTGCCGTTTTTCCACGTTTTTATGAATTTTTTGTTTATTGTATTAATTCATTAAATATACGATAAAAATGATGCAAACACATTATTGATTAAAAATTAACATTAAATACTTCATTTTCAATCAACTATTTGTTTCTCGTTAAAATACTCAGTAAGATATTGAAAAGGGAAGGAGTTCTGTTTTTATTCCATATATCGACGTTTCAGCCGGATTAGAGCGGTTTTACGTATACATCTTCCATCGGTAATATAAACGGAAAATCAGGAACATTTTAGTTAATTCTAGTGAAAACACATTGATTTTTATCATTTGTATTAGAAACAACATCTTTATATGTCTTTTCTAGGATCTAAATAATATGGAACCACGCTATATGATTTGAAATTTAAATCCTCAAATTTGCTAATATAGCGATTTTTTTCACGTTTTTCATATAGTGTGATTGTACGTAAATATATTCGTTTTACCAATATTTCGATAATACTTCGTGTTTTCTCACGATATGTGATTTGGCCTGAAATCTGAGAATTTCGCCTAATATTGCATTTTAAGCATGTTTTCTTACGTTTTGATTTGTACTAAAAATCATTGAATTTAGCAATATTTTGACGTTTATCATCCTCTTTTCCTTTATGTGATTTAAACAAAATATCATCGAATTAGGCAATATTTTGCCGTTTTCCACGTTTTTGTTAATTTTCAGTTTATTGTTATTAATTCAATATATATTCGAAAAAAATGATGCAAACACATGATTGATTAGAAATTAACATTAAATACTTCATTTTCAATCAACTATTTGTTTCTCGATAAAAAACTGAGGAAGATATTAAAAAAGCGAGAAGTTCTGTTTTTATTGCATATATCGACGTTTCAGCCGGATTAAAGCGGTTGTACGTGTACATCTTCCATCGGTAATATAAACGGAAAATCAGGAACATTTTAGAGTATTTTAATGAAAATACATTGATTTTTAGCATTTGTATTGGAAACAACATCTTTACAGGTCTTTTCTAGAATCTGAATAATACGAAACCTCGCTTTATGATTTCAAGTTAAAATCCTCAAATATGGTAATATAGCGATTTTTTTAACGTTTTTCATGTAGTGTGACATTACGTAAATATATTGGTTTTTACCAATATTTCGATACTACTTCATGTTTTCTCACGATATGTGATTTGGCCTTCAAATCTCAGAATTTCGCAAATTTTAATTTCGCAAAAACATTTTAGTTAATTCCAATAAAAAAACATTGATTTTTATCATTTGTATTGGAAACAACATTTTTATATGTCTTTTCTAGGATCTAAATAATACGAAACCTCGTATAATTGATAATTATAATAACCTCGTATTATTGATAATAATAATTGATTTGAAGTTAAAATCCTCAAATTTGGTAATATAGCGATTTTTTCACGTTTTTCATGTAGTGTGACTTTACGTAAATATATATAGTAGTATCTTTCGACACTACTTCATATTTTCTCAAGATATGTGATTTGGCCTTTAAATATCAGAATTTCGCATAATATTGCTCTTTAATCAAGTTTTCTTGCATTTTGTTTCGTACTAAAAATCATCGAATATAGCAATATTTTGACGTTTATCATCCCCTTTTCCTTTATGTGATATAAACAAAATATCATCGAATTAGCCAATATTTTGCCGTTTTTCCACGTTTTTATGAATTTTTTGTTTATTGTATTAATTCATTAAATATACGATAAAAATGATGCAAACACATTATTGATTAAAAATTAACATTAAATACTTCGTTTTCAATCAACTATTTGTTTCTCGTTAAAATACTCAGTAAGATATTGAAAAGGGAAGGAGTTCTGTTTTTATTCCATATATCGACGTTTCAGCCGGATTAGAGCGGTTTTACGTATACATCTTCCATCGGTAATATAAACGGAAAATCAGGAACATTTTAGTTAATTCTAGTGAAAACACATTGATTTTTATCATTTGTATTAGAAACAACATCTTTATATGTCTTTTCTAGGATCTAAATAATATGGAACCACGCTATATGATTTGAAATTTAAATCCTCAAATTTGCTAATATAGCGATTTTTTTCACGTTTTTCATATAGTGTGATTGTACGTAAATATATTCGTTTTACCAATATTTCGATAATACTTCGTGTTTTCTCACGATATGTGATTTGGCCTGAAATCTGAGAATTTCGCCTAATATTGCATTTTAAGCATGTTTTCTTACGTTTTGATTTGTACTAAAAATCATTGAATTTAGCAATATTTTGACGTTTATCATCCTCTTTTCCTTTATGTGATTTAAACAAAATATCATCGAATTAGGCAATATTTTGCCGTTTTCCACGTTTTTGTTAATTTTCAGTTTATTGTTATTAATTCAATATATATTCGAAAAAAATGATGCAAACACATGATTGATTAGAAATTAACATTAAATACTTCATTTTCAATCAACTATTTGTTTCTCGATAAAAAACTGAGGAAGATATTAAAAAAGCGAGAAGTTCTGTTTTTATTGCATATATCGACGTTTCAGCCGGATTAAAGCGGTTGTACGTGTACATCTTCCACCGGTAATATAAACGGAAAATCAGGAACATTTTAGAGTATTTTAATGAAAACACATTGATTTTTATCATTTGTATTGGAAACAACATTTTTACATGTCTTTTCTAGAATCTAAATAATACGAAACCTCGCTTTATGATTTGAAGTTAAAATCCTCAAATTTTTTAATATAGCGATTTTTTTAACGTTTTTCATGAAGTGTGACATTACGTAAATATATTCGTTTTTACCAATATTTCGATGCTACTTCTCGTTTTCTCACGATATGTGATTTGGCCTTCAAATCTCAGAATTTCGCAAATTTTGCATTTTTAAGCAAGTTTTCTTGCGTTTTGTTTTTTACTAAAAATCATTGAATTTAGCAATATTTTGACGTTTACCATCCTCTTTTCCTTTATGTGATTTAAACAAAATACCATCGAATTAGGCAATATTTTTCCGATTTTCCAAGTTTTTGTGAATTTTCAGTTTATTGTTAATAATTCATGATATATACGATAAAAATGATGCAAACACATAATTGATTAGAAAAAACCTTAAATACTTCATTTTCAATCAACTGTTTGTTTCTCGTTAAAATACTCAGTAAGATATTGAAAAGGGGAGGAGTTCTGTTTTTATTGCATATATCGACGTTTCAGCCGGATTAGAACGGTTTTACATGTACATCTTCCATCGGTAATATAAACGGAAAATCAGGAACATTTTAGTTAATTCTAATGAAAAAACATTGATTTTTATCATTTGTATTAGAAACAACATCTTTATATGTCTTTTCTAGAATCTAAATAATATGGAACCTCGCTTTATGATTTGAAGCAAAATCCTCATATATGGCAATAGAGCGATTTTGTTCATATTTTTTATGTAGTGTGACTTCACGTGAATATATACGATTTTTACCAATATTTCGATACTATTTCATGTAGAATCACGATATGTGATTTGGCCTTTAAATATCAGAATTTCGCATAATATTACCTTTAAGCAAGTTTTCTTGCATTTCCTTTCGTACGAAAAGTCATCGAATATAGCAATATTTTGACGTTTATCATCACCTTTTTCTTTATGTGACATAAACAAACTATCATCGAATTAGGCAATGTTTTGCCGTTTTTCCACGTTTTTGGGAATTTTCAGTTTTTTGATTCATGATATATACAATAAAAATGATGCAAACACATTATTGATTAGAAATTAACATAAAATACTTCATTTTCAATCAACTATTTGTTTCTCGTTAAAATACTCATAAATAAAAAAAAAAAAAAAAAAAAGGGAGCCGGTAGGCCGAGCGGACAGCACGCGGGACTTTTGATCCTGTGGTCCTGGGTTCGATCCCAGGTGCCGGCGAGGAACAATGGGCAGAGTTTCTTTCACCGTATACCCCTGTTACCTAGCAGTAAAAAAGGTACCTGGGTGTTAGTCAGCTGTCACGGGATGCTTCCTGGGGGTGGAGGCCTAGTCGAGGACAGGGCCGCGGGGACACTAAAGCCCCGAAATCATCTCAAGATAACCTCAAGATAACTCAGTAAGATATTCAAAAGGGAAGGAGTTCTGTTTTTATTCCATATATCGACGTTTCAGCCGGATTAGAGCGGTTTTACGTGTATATCTTCCATCGGTAATATAAGTGGAAAATCAGGAACATTTTAGAGTATTTTAATGAAAACACATTGATTTTTATCATTTGTATTGGAAACAACATCTTTACAAGTGTTTTCTAGAATCTAAATAATACGAAACCTCGCTTTATGATTTGAAGTTAAAATCCTCAAATTTGGTAATATAGCGATTTTTTAACGTTTTTCATATAGTGTGACATTATGTAAATATATTGGTTTTACCGATATTTCGAGACTACTTCATGTTTTCTCACGATATGTGATTTGGCCTTCAAATCTCAGAATTTCGCAAATTTTGCATTTTTAAGCAAGTTTGCTTGCGTTTTGTTTTGTACTAAAAATCATTGCATTTAGCAATATTTTGACGTTTACCATCCTCTTTTTCTTTATGTGATTTAAACAAAATACCATCGAATTAGGCAATATTTTTCCGTTTTTCCACATTTTTTTGAATTTTCAGTTTATTGTTAATAATTCATTCAATATACGATAAAAATGATGCAAACACATAATTAATTAGAAAAAACCTTAAATACTTCATTTTCAATCAACTATTTGTTTCTCGTTAAAATACTCAGTAAGATATTGAAAAGGGGAGGAGTTCTGTTTTTATTGCATATATCGACGTTTCAGCCGGATTCGAGCGGTTTTACGTGTACATCTTCCATCGGTAATATAAACGGAAAATCAAAAACATTTTAGTTAATTCTAATGAAAACACATTGATTTTTATCATTTGTATTGGAAACAACATCTTTATATGTCTTTTCTAAGATCTAAATAATACGAAACCTCGCTTTATGATTTGAAGCTAAAATCCTCAAATATGGCAAAAGAGCGATTTTGTTCATGTTTTTTATGTAGTGTGAGTTCACGTGAATATATTCGTTTTTTACCAATATTTCGATACTATTTCATGTCGAATCAAGATATGTGATTTGGCCTTTAAATATCAGAATTTCGCATAATATTGCCTTTTAAGCAAGTTTTCTTGCATTTCCTTTCGTACTAAAAGTCATCGAATATAGCAATATTTTGACGTTTATCATCCCCTTTTCCTTTATGTGATATAAACAAAATATCATCGAATTAGGTTTTTTTTTGCCGTTTTTCCACGTTTTTGTGAATTTTCATTTGATTGTTATTAATTCATGATATATACGATAAAAATGATGCAAACACATTATTGATTAGAAATTAACATTAAATACTTCATTTTCAATCAACTATTTGTTTCTCTTTAAAATACTCAGTAAGATATTGAAAAGGGAAGAAGTTCTGTTTTTATTGCATATATCGACGTTTCAGCCGGATAAGAGCGGTTTTTCGGGTACATCTTCCATCGGTAATATAAACGGAAAATCAGGAACATTTTAGTTAATTCTAATGAAAACACATTGATATTTATCATTTGTATTAGAAACAACATCTTTATATGTCTTTTCTAGGATCTAAATAATATGGAACCTTGCTTTATGATTTGAAATTAAAATCCTCAAATTTGGTAATATAGCGATTTTTTTCACGTTTTTCATGTAGTGTGATTGTACGTAAAAATATTCGTTTTACCAATATTTCGATAATACTTCATGTTTTCTCACGATATGTGATTTGGCCTGAAATCTGAGAATTTCGTATAATATTGCATTTTTAAGCAAGTTTAAGTTTCTTTTTGTACTAAAAATAATTGAATTTAGCAATATTTTGACGTTTATCATCCTCTTTTCCTTTATGTGATTTAAATAAAATATCATCGAATTAGGCAATATTTTGCCGTTTTTCCACGTTTTTGTGAATTTTCAGTTTATTGTTATTAATTCAATATATATACTATAAAAATGATGCAAACACATAATTGATTAGAAATTAACATTAATTACTTCATTTTCAATCAACTATTTGTTTCTCGTTAAAAAACTGAGTAAGATATTGAAAAAGCGAGAAGTTCTGTTTTTATTGCATATATCGACTTTTCAGCCGGATTTGAGCTGTTTTACGCGTACATCTTCCATCGGTAATATAAACGGAAAATCAGGAACATTTTAGAGTATTTTAATGAAAACACATTAATTTTTATCATTTGTATTGGAAACAACATTTTTACAGGTCTTTCCTAGAATCTAAATAATACGAAACCTCGCTTTATGATTTGAAGCTAAAATCTTCAAATATGTCAATAGAGCGATTTTGTTCATGTTTTTTATGTAGTGTGACTTCAAGTGAATATATTCGTTTTTTACCAATATTTCGATACTATTTCACGTAGAATCACGATATGTGATTTGGCCTTTAAATATCAGAATTACGCATGATATTGCCTTTTAAGCAAGTTTTCTTGCATTTCCTTTCGTACTAAAAGTCATCGAATATAGCAATATTTTAACGTTTATCATCACCTTTTCTTTTATGTGATATAAACAAAATATCATCGAATTAGTTATTATTTTGCAGTTTTTGCACGTTTTTGAGAATTTTCAGTTTATTGTTATTAATTCATGATATATACGATAAAAATGATGCAAACATATTACTGATTAGAAATTAACATTAATAACTTCATTTTCATTCAACTATTTGTTTTTCGGTAAAATACTCAGTAAGATGTTGAAAAGGGAAGGAGTTCTGTTTTTATTGCATATATCGACGTTACAGACGGATTACAGCGGTTTTACATGTACATCTTCCATCGGTAATATAAACGGAAAATCAGGAACATTTTAGTTAATTCTAATGAAAACACATTGATTTTTATCATTTGTATTAGAAACAACATCTTTATATGTCTTTTGTAGGATCTAAATAATATGGAACCTCGCTTTATGATTTGAAGCTAAAATCCTCATATATGACAATAGAGCGATTTTGTTCATGTTTTTTATGTAGTGTGACTTCGAGTGAATATATTCGTTTTTTACCAATATTTCGATACTATTTCATGTAGAATCACGATATGTGATTTGGCCTTTAAATATCAGAATTTCGCATAATATTGCCTTTTAAGCAAGTTTTCTTGCATTTCCTTTCGTACTAAAAGTCATCGAATATAGCAATATTTTAACGTTTATCATCCCCTTTTCCTTTATGTGATATAAACAAAATATCATCGAATTAGTTAATATTTTGCAGTTTTTCCACGTTTTTGTGAATTTTCATTTTATTGTTATTAATTCATGATATATACGATAAAAATGATGCAAACGCATTATTGATTAGAAAAAACCTTAAATACTTCATCTTCAATCAACTATTTGTTTCTCGTTAAAATACTCAGTAAGATATTGAAAAGGGGAGGAGTTCTGTTTTTATTGCATATATCGACGTTTCAGCCGGATTCGAGCGGTTTTACGTGTACATCTTCCATCGATAATATTAACGGAAAATCAGGAACATTTTAGTTAATTCTAATGAAAACAGATTGATTTTTATCATTTATATTAGAAACAACATCTCTATATGTCCTCTCTAGGATCTAAATAATTTGGAACCTCGTTTTATGATTTGAAATTAAAATCCTCAAATTTGGTAATATAGCGATTTTTTTCACGTTTTTCATGTAGTGTGACATTACGTAAATATATTCGTTTTACCAATATTTCGATACTACTTCATGTTTTCTCACGATATGTGATTTGGCCTTCATATCTCAGAATTTCGCAAATTTTGCATTTTTAAGTAAGTTTTCTTGCGTTTTGTTTTGTACTAAAAATAATTGAATTTAGCAATATTTTGACGTTTACCATCCTCTTTTCCTTTATGTGATTTAAACAAAGTACCATCGAATTAGGCAATATTTTTCCGTTTTTCCACGTTTTTGTGAATTTTCAGTTTATTGTTATTAATTCATAATATATACGATAAAAATGATGCAAACACATTATTGATTAGAAACTAACATTAAATACTTCATTTTCAATCAACTATTTGTTTCTCGTTAAAATACTCAGTTAGATATTATAAAGGGAAAGAGTTCTGTTTTTATTGCATATATCGACGTTTCAGCCGGATAAGAGCGGTTTTACGTATACATCTTCCATCGGTAATATAAACTAAAAATCAGGAATATTTTAGTTAATTCTAATGAAAACACATTGATTTTTAACATTTGTATTAGAAACAACATCTTTAAATGTCTTTTCTAGGATCTAAATAATATGGAACCTCGAATTATGATTTGAAATTAAAATCCTCAAATTTGCTAATATAGCGATTTTTTTTCACCTTTTTCATGTAGTGTGACTGTACTTAAATATATTCGTTTTTACCAATATTTCGATAATACTTCATTTTTTCTCACGATATGTGATTTGGCCTGAAATCTGAGAATTTCGCCTAATATTGCATTTTAAGCATGTTTTCTTACGTTTTGTTTTGTACTAAAAATCATTGAATTTAGCAATATTTTGACGTTTATCATCCTCTTTTCCTTTATGTGATTTAAATAAAATATCATCGAATTAGGCAATATGTTGCCGTTTTTCCACGTTTTTGTGAATTTTCAGTTTATTGTTAATAATTCAATATATATACGATAAAAATGATGCAAACACATAATTAATTAGAAATTAACATTAAATACCTCATTTTCAATCAATTATTTGTTTCTCGTTAAAAAACTGAGTCAGATATTGTAAAAGCGAAAAGTTCTGCTTTTATTGCATATATCGACGTTTCAGCCGGATTTGAGCTGTTTTACGTGTACATCTTCCATCGGTAATATAAACGGAAAATCAGGAACATTTTAGAGTATTTTAATGAAAACACATTGATTTTTATCATTTGTATTGGAAACAACATCTTTACAAGTCTTTTCTAGAATCTAAATAATACGAAACCTCGCTTTATGATTTTAAGTTAAAATCCTCAAATTTGGTAATATAGCAATTTTTTAACGTTTTTCATGTAGTGTGACATTACGTAAATATATTGGTTTTTACCAATATTTTGATACTACTTCATGTTTTCTCACGATATGTGATTTGGCCTTCAAAACTCAGAATTTCGCAAATTTTGCATTTTTAAGCAAGTTTTCTTGCATTTTGTTTTGTACTATAAATAATTGAATTTAGCAATATTTTGACGTTTACCATCCTCTTTTCCTATATGTGATTTAAACAAAATACCATCGAATTAGGCAATATTTTTCCGTTTTTCCACGTTTTTGTGAATTTTCAGTTTATTGTTAATAATTCATTATATATACGATAATAATGATACAAACTCATAGTTTATTAGAAAAAACCTTAAATACTACATTTTCAATCAACTATTTGTTTTTCGTTAAAATACTCCGTAAGATATTGAAAAGGAGAGGAGTTCTGTTTTTATTGCATATATCGACATTTCAGCTGGATTCGAGCGGTTTTACGTGTACATCTTCCATCGGTAATATAAACGGAAAATCAGGAACATTTTAGTTAATTCTAATGAAAACATATTGATTTTTATCATTTGTATTGGAAACAACATTATTATATGTCTTTTCTAGGATCTAAATAATAGGAAACCTGGCTTTATGATTTGAAGCTAAAATTCTCAAATATCGCAATAGAGCGATTTTGTTCATGTTTTTTTATGTAGTGTGACTTCAAGTGAATATATTCCTTTTTAACCAATATTTCGATACTATTTCATGTAGAATCACGATATGTGATTTGACCTTTAAATATCAGAATTTCGCATAATATTGCCTTTTAAGCAAGTTTTCTTGCATTTCCTTTAGTACTAAAAGTCATCGAATATAGCAATATTTTGACGTTTATCATAACCTTTTCCTTTATGTGATATAAACAAAATATCATCGAATTAGTTAATATTTTGCAATTTTTGCACGTTTTTGTGAATTTTCAGTTTATTGTTATTAATTCATGATATATACGATAAAAATGATGCAAACATATTACTGATTAGAAATTAACATTAATAACTTCATTTTCATTTAACTATTTGTTTTTCGGTAAAATACTCAGTAAGATGTTGAAAAGGGAAGGAGTTCTGTTTTTATTGCATATATCGACGTTACAGCCGGATTAGAGCGGTTTTACATGTACATCTTCCATCGGTAATATAAACGGAAAATCAGGAACATTTTAGTTAATTCTAATGAAAACACATTGATTTTTATCATTTGTATTAGAAACAACATCTTTATATGTCTTTTGTAGGATCTAAATATGGAATAATAATCTAAATAATATGGAACCTCGCTTTATGATTTGAAGCTAAAATCCTCATATATGACAATAGAGCGATTTTGTTCATGTTTTTTATGTAGTGTGACTTCAAGTGAATATATTCGTTTTTTACCAATTTTTCGATACTATTTCATGTAGAATCACGATATGTGATTTGGCCTTTAAATATCAGAATTTCGCATAATATTGCCTTTTAAGCAAGTTTTCTTGCATTTCCTTTCGTACTAAAAGTCATCGAATATAGCAATATTTTGACGTTTATCATCCCCTTTTCCTTTATGTGATATAAACAAAATATCATCGAATTAGTTAATATTTTGCAGTTTTTCCACGTTTTTTTGAATTTTCATTTTATTGTTATTAATTCATGATATATATGATAAAAATGATGCAAACGCATTATTGATTAGAAAAAACCTTAAATACTTCATCTTCAATCAACTATTTGTTTCTCGTTAAAATACTCAGTAAGATATTGAAAAGGGGAGGAGTTCTGTTTTTATTGCATATATCGACGTTTCAGCCGGATTCGAGCGGTTTTACGTGTACATCTTCCATCGATAATATAAACGGAAAATCAGGAACATTTTAGTTAATTCTAATGAAAACAGATTGATTTTTATCATTTATATTAGAAACAACATCTCTATATGTCCTCTCTAGGATCTAAATAATTTGGAACCTCGTTTTATGATTTGAAATTAAAATCCTCAAATTTGGTAATATAGCGATTTTTTCACGTTTTTCATGTAGTGTGACATTACGTAAATATATTCGTTTTACCAATATTTCGATACTACTTCATGTTTTCTCACGATATGTGATTTGGCCTTCATATCTCAGAATTTCGCAAATTTTGCATTTTTAAGTAAGTTTTCTTGCGTTTTGTTTTGTACTAAAAATAATTGAATTTAGCAATATTTTGACGTTTACCATCCTCTTTTCCTTTATGTGATTTAAACAAAGTACCATTGAATTAGGCAATATTTTTCCGTTTTTCCACGTTTTTGTGAATTTTCAGTTTATTGTTATTAATTCATAATATATACGATAAAAATGATGCAAACACATTATTGATTAGAAACTAACATTAAATACTTCATTTTCAATCAACTATTTGTTTCTCGTTAAAATACTCAGTTAGATATTATAAAGGGAAAGAGTTCTGTTTTTATTGCATATATCGACGTTTCAGCCGGATAAGAGCGGTTTTACGTATACATCTTCCATCGGTAATATAAACTAAAAATCAGGAATATTTTAGTTAATTCTAATGAAAACACATTGATTTTTAACATTTGTATTAGAAACAACATCTTTAAATGTCTTTTCTAGGATCTAAATAATATGGAACCTCGAATTATGATTTGAAATTAAAATCCTCAAATTTGCTAATATAGCGATTTTTTTTCACCTTTTTCATGTAGTGTGACTGTACTTAAATATATTCGTTTTTACCAATATTTCGATAATACTTCATTTTTTCTCACGATATGTGATTTGGCCTGAAATCTGAGAATTTCGCCTAATATTGCATTTTAAGCATGTTTTCTTACGTTTTGTTTTGTACTAAAAATCATTGAATTTAGCAATATTTTGACGTTTATCATCCTCTTTTCCTTTATGTGATTTAAATAAAATATCATCGAATTAGGCAATATGTTGCCGTTTTTCCACGTTTTTGTGAATTTTCAGTTTATTGTTAATAATTCAATATATATACGATAAAAATGATGCAAACACATAATTAATTAGAAATTAACATTAAATACCTCATTTTCAATCAATTATTTGTTTCTCGTTAAAAAACTGAGTCAGATATTGTAAAAGCAAAAAGTTCTGCTTTTATTGCATATATCGACGTTTCAGCCGGATTTGAGCTGTTTTACGTGTACATCTTCCATCGGTAATATAAACGGAAAATCAGGAACATTTTAGAGTATTTTAATGAAAACACATTGATTTTTATCATTTGTATTGGAAACAACATCTTTACAAGTCTTTTCTAGAATCTAAATAATACGAAACCTCGCTTTATGATTTTAAGTTAAAATCCTCAAATTTGGTAATATAGCAATTTTTTAACGTTTTTCATGTAGTGTGACATTACGTAAATATATTGGTTTTTACCAATATTTTGATACTACTTCATGTTTTCTCGCGATATGTGATTTGGCCTTCAAAACTCAGAATTTCGCAAATTTTGCATTTTTAAGCAAGTTTTCTTGCATTTTGTTTTGTACTATAAATAATTGAATTTAGCAATATTTCGACGTTTACCATCCTCTTTTCCTATATGTGATTTAAACAAAATACCATCGAATTAGGCAATATTTTTCCGTTTTTCCACGTTTTTGTGAATTTTCAGTTTATTGTTAATAATTCATTATATATACGATAATAATGATGCAAACACATAGTTTATTAGAAAAAACCTTAAATACTACATTTTCAATCAACTACTTGTTTCTCGTTAAAATACTCCGTAAGATATTGAAAAGGAGAGGAGTTCTGTTTTTATTGCATATATCGACATTTCAGCTGGATTCGAGAGGTTTTACGTGTACATCTTCCATCGGTAATATAAACGGAAAATCAGGAACATTTTAGTTAATTCAAATGAAAACATATTGATTTTTATCATTTGTATTGGAAACAACATTATTATATGTCTTTTCTAGGATCTAAATAATAGGAAACCTGGCTTTATGATTTGAAGCTAAAATTCTCAAATATCGCAATAGAGCGATTTTGTTCATGTTTTTTTATGTAGTGTGACTTCAAGTGAATATATTCGTTTTTAACCAATATTTCGATACTATTTCATGTAGAATCACGATATGTGATTTGGCCTTTAAATATCAGAATTTCGCATAATATGCAAGTTTTCTTGCATTTCCTTTAGTACTAAAAGTCATCGAATATAGCAATATTTTGACGTTTATCATCCCCTTTTCCTTTATGTGATATAAACAAAATATCATCGAATTCGGCAATATTTTGCCGTTTTTCCACGTTTTTGTGAATTTTCAGTTTATTGTTTTTAATTCATGATATATACGATAAAAATGATGCAAACACATTATTGGATATTAACATTAACTACTTCATTTTCAATCAACTATTTGCTTCTTGTTAAGATACTCAGTAAGATATTGAAAAGGGAAGGAGTTCTGTTTTTATTGCATATATCGACGTTTCAGCCGGATTAGAGTGGTTTTACATGTACATCTTCCATCGGTAATATAAACGGAAAATCAGGAGCACTTTATTTAATTCTAATGAAAACACATTGATTTTTATCATTTGTATTAGAAACAACATCTTTATATGTCTTTTCTAGGATCTAAATAATATGGAACCTCGCTTTATGATTTGAAATTAAAATCCTCAAATTTGGTAATATAGCGATTTTTCTCACATTTTTCATGTAGTGTGATTGTACGTAAATATATATTCGTTTTTTACCAATATTTCGATAATACTTCATGTTTTCTCACGATATGTGATTTAACCCGAAATCTGAGAATTTCGCATAATATTGGATTTTTAAGCATGTTTTCTTACGTTTTGTTTTGTACTAAAAATCATTGAATTTAGCAAGATTTTGACGTTTATCGTCCTCTTTTCCTTTATGTGATTTAAACAAAATATCATTGAACTAGGCAATATTTTGCCGTTTTTCAACGTTTTTGTGAATTTTCAGTTTATTGTTATTAATTCAATATATATACGATAAAAATGATGCAAACACATAATTGATTAGAATTTAACATTAAATACTTCATTTTCAATCAACTATATGTTTCTCGTTAAAAAACAGAGTAAGATATTGAAAAAGCGTGATGTTCTGTTTTTATTGCATATATCGACGTTTCAGCCGGATTAGAGCGGTTTTACGTGTACATCATCCATCGGTAATATAAACGGATAATCAGGAACATTTTAGAGTATTTTAATGAAAACACATTGATTTTTATCATTTGTATTGGAAACGACATCTTTACATGTCTTTTCTAGGATCTAAATTATACGAAACCTCGCTTTATGATTTGAAGTTAAAATCCTCAAATTTGGTAATATAGCGATTTTTTTAACGTTTTTCATGTAGTGTGACATTACGTAAATATATTCGTTTTACCAATATTTCGATACTACTTCATGTTTTCTCACGATATGTGATTTGGTCTTCATATCTCAGAATTTCGCAAATTTTGCATTTTTAGGCAAGTTTTCTTGCGTTTTGTTTTGTACTAAAAGTCATCGAATATAGAAATATTTTGACGTTTACCATCCTCTTTTCCTTTATGTGATTTAAACAAAATACCATCGAATTAGGCAATATTTTGCCGTTTTTCCACGTTTTTGTGAATTTTCAGTTTATTGTTAATAATTCATTATATATACGATAAAAATGATGCAAACACATAACTGATTAGAAAAAACCTTAAATACTTAATTTTCAATCAACTATTTGTTTCTCGTTAAAATACTCAGTAAGATATTGAAAAAGGGAGGAGTTCTGTTTTTATTGCATATATCGACGTTTCAGCCGGATTCGAGCGGTTTTACGTGTACATCTTCCATCTTCCTGATATAAACGGAAAATCAGGAACATTTTAGTTAATTCTATTGAAAACACATTGATTTTTATCATTTGTATTGGAAACAACATTTTTATGTCTTTTCTAGGATCTAAATAATACGAAACCTCGCTTTATGATTTGAAGCTAAAATCCTCAAATATGGCAATGGAGCGATTTTGTTCATGTTTTTTATGTAGTGTGACCACGTGAATATATTCGTTTTTTACCAATATTTTGATACTATTTCATGTAGAATCACGATATGTGATTTGGCCTTCAAATATCGGAATTTCGCATAATATTGCATTTTAAGCAAGTTTTCTTGCATTTCCTTTCGTACTAAAAGTCGTCAAATATAGCAATGTTTTGACGTTTATCATCCCCTTTTCCTTTATGTGATATAAGCAAAATATCATCGAATTAGGCAATATTTTGCAGTTTTTCCACGTTTTTGTGAATTTTCAGTTTATTGTTATTAATGCATGATATATACGATAAAAATGATGCAAACACATTATTGATTAGAAATTAACATTAAATTCTTCATTTTGAAACAACTATTTGTTTCTCGTTAAAATATTCAGTTAGATATTGAAAAGGGAAAGAGTTCTGTTTTTATTGCATATATCGACGTTTCAGCCGGATACGAGCGGTTTTACGTGTACATCTTCCATCGGTAATATAAACAAAAAATCAGGAATATTTTAGTTAATTCTAATGAAAACACATTGATTTTTAACATTTGTATTAGAAACAACATCTTTAAATGTCTTTTCTAGGATCTAAATAATATGGAACCTCGCTTTATGATTTGAAATTAAAATCCTCAAATTTGCTAATATAGCGATTTTTTTCACCTTTTTCATGTAGTGTGACTGTACTTAAATATATTCGTTTTTACCAATATTTCGATAATACTTCATTTTTTCTCACGATATGTGATTTGGCCTGAAATCTGAGAATTTCGCCTAATAATGCATTTTAAGCATGTTTTCTTACGTTTTGTTTTGTACTAAAAATCATTGAATTTGGCAATATTTTGACGTTTATCATCCTCTTTTCCTTTATGTGATTTAAATAAAATGTCATCGAATTAGGCAATATGTTGCCGTTTTTCCACGTTTTTGTGAATTTTCAGTTTATTGTTAATAATTCAATATATATACGATAAAAATGATGCAAACACATAATTAATTAGAAATTAACATTAAATACCTCATTTTCAATCAACTATTTGTTTCTCGTTAAAAAACTGAGTAAGATATTGTAAAAGCGAAAAGTTCTGCTTTTATTGCATATATCGACGTTTCAGCCGGATTTGAGCTGTTTTTCGTGTACATCTTCCATCGGTAATATAAACGGAAAATCAGGAACATTTTAGAGTATTTTAATGAAAACACATTGATTTTTATCATTTGTATTGGAAACAACATCTTTACAATTCTTTTCTAGAATCTAAATAATACGAAACCTCGCTTTATGATTTTAAGTTAAAATCCTCAAATTTGGTAATATAGCAATTTTTTTAACGTTTTTCATGTAATGTGACATTACGTAAATATATTGGTTTTTACCAATATTTCGATACTACTTCATGTTTTCTCACGATATGTGATTTGGCCTTCAAAACTCAGAATTTCGCAAATTTTGCATTTTTAAGCAAGTTTTCTTGCGTTTTGTTTTGTACTAAAAATAATTGAATTTAGCAATATTTTGACGTTTACCATCCTCTTTTCCTATATGTGATTTAAACAAAATACCATCGAATTAGGCAATATTTTTCCGTTTTTCCACGTTTTTGTGAATTTTCAGTTTATTGTTATTAATTCATTATATATACGATAAAAATGATGCAAACACATAGTTGATTAGAAAAAACATTAAATACTACATTTTCAATCAACTATTTGTTTCTCGTTAAAATACTCCGTAAGATATTGAAAAGGAGAGGAGTTCTGTTTTTATTGCATATATCGACATTTCAGCTGGATTCGAGCGGTTTTACGTGTACATCTTCCATCGGTAATATAAACGGAAAATCAGGAACATTTTTGTTAATTCTAATGAAAACATATTGATTTTTATCATTTGTATTGGAAACAACATTATTATATGTCTTTTCTAGGATCTAAATAATACGAAACCTCGCTTTATGATTTGAAGCTAAAATTCTCAAATATGGCAATAGAGCGATTTTGTTCATGTTTTTTATGTAATGTGACTTCAAGTGAATATATTCGTTTTTAACCAATATTTCGATACTATTTCATGTAGAATCACGATATGTGATTTGGCCTTTAAATATCAGAATTTCGCATAATATTGCCTTCTAAGCAAGTTTTCTTGCATTTACTTTCGTACTAAAAGTCATCGAATATAGCAATATTTTGACGTTTATCATCCCCCTTTTCCTTTATGTGATATAAACAAAATATCATCGAATTAGGCAATATTTTGCCGTTTTTCCACGTTTTTGTGAATTTTCAGTTTATTGTTTTTAATTCATGATATATACGATAAAAATGATGCAAACACATTATTGGAAATTAACATTAACTACTTCATCTTCAATCAACTATTTGTTTCTTGTTAAAATACTCAGTAAGATATTGAAAAGGGAAGGAGTTGTGTTTTTATTGCATATATCGACGTTTCAGCCGGATTAGAGTGGTTTTACGTGTACATCTTCCATCGGTAATATAAACGGAAAATCAGGAGCACTTTATTTAATTCTAATGAAAACACATTGATTTTTATCATTTGTATTAGAAACAACATCTTTATATGTCTTTTCTAGGATCTAAATAATATGGAACCTCGCTTTATGATTTGAAATTAAAATCCTCAAATTTGGTAATATAGCGATTTTTCTCACATTTTTCATGTAGTGTGATTGTACGTAAATATATATTCGTTTTTTACCAATATTTCGATAAAACTTCATGTTTTCTCACGATATGTGATTTAGCCCGAAATCTGAGAATTTCGCATAATATTGGATTTTTAAGCATGTTTTCTTACGTTTTGTTTTGTACTAAAAATCATTGAATTTAGCAAGATTTTGACGTTTATCGTCCTCTTTTCCTTTATGTGATTTAAACAAAATATCATTGAACTAGGCAATATTTTGCCGTTTTTCAACGTTTTTGTGAATTTTCAGTTTATTGTTATTAATTCAATATATATACGATAAAAATGATGCAAACACATAATTGATTAGAATTTAACATTAAATACTTCATTTTCAATCAACTATATGTTTCTCGTTAAAAAACAGAGTAAGATATTGAAAAAGCGTGATGTTCTGTTTTTATTGCATGTATCGACGTTTCAGCCGGATTAGAGCGGTTTTACGTGTACATCATCCATCGGTAATATAAACGGATAATCAGGAACATTTTAGAGTATTTTAATGAAAACACATTGATTTTTATCATTTGTATTGGAAACGACATCTTTACATGTCTTTTCTAGGATCTAAATTATACGAAACCTCGCTTTATGATTTGAAGTTAAAATCCTCAAATTTGGTAATATAGCGATTTTTTTAACGTTTTTCATGTAGTGTGACATTACGTAAATATATTCGTTTTACCAATATTTCGATACTACTTCATGTTTTCTCACGATATGTGATTTGGTCTTCATATCTCAGAATTTCGCAAATTTTGCATTTTTAGGCAAGTTTTCTTGCGTTTTGTTTTGTACTAAAAGTCATCGAATATAGAAATATTTTGACGTTTACCATCCTCTTTTCCTTTATGTGATTTAAACAAAATACCATCGAATTAGGCAATATTTTGCCGTTTTTCCACGTTTTTGTGAATTTTCAGTTTATTGTTAATAATTCATTATATATACGATAAAAATGATGCAAACACATAACTGATTAGAAAAAACCTTAAATACTTAATTTTCAATCAACTATTTGTTTCTCGTTAAAATACTCAGTAAGATATTGAAAAAGGGAGGAGTTCTGTTTTTATTGCATATATCGACGTTTCAGCCGGATTCGAGCGGTTTTACGTGTACATCTTCCATCTTCCTGATATAAACGGAAAATCAGGAACATTTTAGTTAATTCTATTGAAAACACATTGATTTTTATCATTTGTATTGGAAACAACATTTTTATGTCTTTTCTAGGATCTAAATAATACGAAACCTCGCTTTATGATTTGAAGCTAAAATCCTCAAATATGGCAATGGAGCGATTTTGTTCATGTTTTTTATGTAGTGTGACCACGTGAATATATTCGTTTTTTACCAATATTTTGATACTATTTCATGTAGAATCACGATATGTGATTTGGCCTTCAAATATCAGAATTTCGCATAATATTGCATTTTAAGCAAGTTTTCTTGCATTTCCTTTCGTACTAAAAGTCGTCAAATATAGCAATGTTTTGACGTTTATCATCCCCTTTTCCTTTATGTGATATAAGCAAAATATCATCGAATTAGGCAATATTTTGCAGTTTTTCCACGTTTTTGTGAATTTTCAGTTTATTGTTATTAATGCATGATATATACGATAAAAATGATGCAAACACATTATTGATTAGAAATTAACATTAAATTCTTCATTTTGAAACAACTATTTGTTTCTCGTTAAAATATTCAGTTAGATATTGAAAAGGGAAAGAGTTCTGTTTTTATTGCATATATCGACGTTTCAGCCGGATACGAGCGGTTTTACGTGTACATCTTCCATCGGTAATATAAACAAAAAATCAGGAATATTTTAGTTAATTCTAATGAAAACACATTGATTTTTAACATTTGTATTAGAAGCAACATCTTTTAATGTCTTTTCTAGGATCTAAATAATATGGAACCTCGCTTTATGATTTGAAATTAAAATCCTCAAATTTGCTAATATAGCGATTTTTTTCACATTTTTCATGTAGTGTGACTGTACTTAAATATATTCGTTTTTACCAATATTTCGATAATACTTCATTTTTTCTCACGATATGTGATTTGGCCTGAAATCTGAGAATTTCGCCTAATATTGCATTTAAGCATGTTTTCTTACGTTTTGTTTTGTACTAAAAATCATTGAATTTGGCAATATTTTGACGTTTATCATCCTCTTTTCCTTCATGTGATTTAAATAAAATGTCATCGAATTAGGCAATATGTTGCCGTTTTTCCACGTTTTTGTGAATTTTCAGTTTATTGTTAATAATTCAATATATATACGATAAAAATGATGCAAACACATAATTAAATAGAAATTAACATTAAATACCTCATTTTCAATCAACTATTTGTTTCTCGTTAAAAAACTGAGTAAGATATTGTAAAAGCGAAAAGTTCTGCTTTTATTGCATATATCGACGTTTCAGCCGGATTTGAGCTGTTTTACGTGTACATCTTCCATCGGTAATATAAACGGAAAATCAGGAACATTTTAGAGTATTTTAATGAAAACACATTGATTTTTATCATTTGTATTGGAAACAACATCTTTACAAGTCTTTTCTAGAATCTAAATAATACGAAACCTCGCTTTATGATTTTAGGTTAAAATCCTCAAATTTGGTAATATAGCAATTTTTTTAACGTTTTTCATGTAATGTGACATTACGTAAATATATTGGTTTCTACCAATATTTCGATACTACTTCATGTTTTCTCACGATATGTGATTTGGCCTTCAAAACTCAGAATTTCGCAAATTTTGCATTTTTAAGCAAGTTTTCTTGCGTTTTGTTTTGTACTAAAAATAATTGAATTTAGCAATATTTTGACGTTTACCATCCTCTTTTCCTATATGTGATTTAAACAAAATACCATCGAATTAGGCAATATTTTTCCGTTTTTCCACGTTTTTGTGAATTTTCAGTTTATTGTTATTAATTCATTATATATACGATAAAAATGATGCAAACACATAGTTGATTAGAAAAAACCTTAAATACTACATTTTCAATCAACTATTTGTTTCTCGTTAAAATACTCCGTAAGATATTGAAAAGGAGAGGAGTTCTGTTTTTGTTGCATATATCGACATTTCAGCTGGATTCGAGCGGTTTTACGTGTACATCTTCCATCGGTAATATAAACGGAAAATCAGGAACATTTTAGTTAATTCTAATGAAAACATATTGATTTTTATCATTTGTATTGGAAACAACATTATTATATGTCTTTTCTAGGATCTAAATAATACGAAACCTCGCTTTATGATTTGAAGTTAAAATTCTCAAATATGGCAATAGAGCGATTTTGTTCATGTTTTTTTATGTAATGTGACTTCAAGTGAATATATTCGTTTTTAACCAATATTTCGATACTATTTCATGTAGAATCACGATATGTGATTTGGCCTTTAAATATCAGAATTTCGCATAATATTGCCTTCTAAGCAAGTTTTCTTGCATTTCCTTTCGTACTAAAAGTCATCGAATATAGCAATATTTTGACGTTTATCATCCCCCTTTTCCTTTATGTGATATAAACAAAATATCATCGAATTAGGCAATATTTTGCCGTTTTTCCACGTTTTTGTGAATTTTCAGTTTATTGTTTTTAATTCATGATATATACGATAAAAATGATGCAAACACATTATTGGAAATTAACATTAACTACTTCATTTTCAATCAACTATTTGTTTCTTGTTAAAATACTCAGTAAGATATTGAAAAGGGAAGGAGTTCTGTTTTTATTGCATATATCGACGTTTCATCCGGATTAGAGTGGTTTTACGTGTACATCTTCCATCGGTAATATAAACGAAAAATCAGGAGCACTTTATTTAATTCTAATGAAAACACATTGATTTTTATCATTTGTATTAGAAACAATATCTTTATATGTCTTTTCTAGGATCTAAATAATATGGAACCTCGCTTTATGACTTGAAATTAAAATCCTCAAATTTGGTAATATAGCGATTTTTTTCACATTTTTCATGTAGTGTGATTGTACGTAAATATATATTCGTTTTTACCAATATTTCGATAATACTTCATGTTTTCTCACGATATGTGATTTAGCCCGAAATCTGAGAATTTCGCATAATATTGGATTTTTAAGCATGTTTTCTTACGTTTTGTTTTGAACTAAAAATCATTGAATTTAGCAAGATTTTGACGTTAATCGTCCTCTTTTCCTTTATGTGATTTAAACAAAATATCATTGAACTAGGCAATATTTTGCCGTTTTTCAACGTTTTTGTGAATTTTCAGTTTATTGTTATTAATTCAATATATATACGATAAAAATGATGCAAACACATAATTGATTAGAATTTAACATTAAATACTTCATTTTCAATCAACTATATGTTTCTCGTTAAAAAACTGAGTAAGATATTGAAAAAGCGAGATGTTCTGTTTTTATTGCATATATCGACGTTTCAGCCGGATTAGAGCGGTTTTACGTGTACATCATCCATCGGTAATATAAACGGATAATCAGGAACATTTTAGAGTATTTTAATGAAAACACATTGATTTTTATCATTTGTATTGGAAACGACATCTTTACGTGTCTTTTCTAAGATCTAAATTATACGAAACCTCGCTTTATGATTTGAAGTTAAAATCCTCAAATTTGGTAATATAGCGATTTTGTTAACGTTTTTCATGTAGTGTAACATTACGTAAATATATTCGTTTTACCAATATTTCGATACTACTTCATGTTTTCTCACGATATGTGATTTGGTCTTCATATCTCAGAATTTCGCAAATTTTGCATTTTTAGGCAAGTTTTCTTGCGTTTTGTTTTGTACTAAAAGTCATCGAATATAGAAATATTTTGACGTTTACCATCCTCTTTTCCTTTATGTGATTTAAACAAAATACCATCGAATTAGGCAATATTTTGCCGTTTTTCCACGTTTTTGTGAATTTTCAGTTTATTGTAAATAATTCATTATATATACGATAAAAATGATGCAAACACATAACTGATTAGAAAAAACCTTAAATACTTAATTTTCAATCAACTATTTGTTTTTCGTTAAGGTGGCATATCAGGGTTAAATTAAAAATTGTTCGATTTGCTTATTAATTTATTTATGAAATGGTTATAGAAAGGGCTGCAACTGGTCCAAGTTTCACCATCACACTCTAAACAGAAAAGGAGAAAAAAAATACACAACGTATTATGCAACGAATTTTCAACATTTTCAAATAATTTTAGGGACCACATTTGTCAACTAAAATCATTTCTATAACACTCAGATATTAAAATTAGCACATAATAAAGGATTGTAGTGATCAGTTTTAGCAATAAAGTGTTTAGTGCAATAATATAATTTTTCAAAGTTACCCTTCCAAAAATATGCAATATATGATGTTTATAAATTTTTATAAAATCAACAAATGGACTTTGGACTAAAATGTCTACTAGGTTTTGTAGAAGCACAAATTCTACATATAAGGTGTAATGTGCATGTAAATTGATTAATAAATGAAAGCTATGAAGTACTTTGAAGTTGTAAATTACTTACCTGAGTAAAATAAGATCAAAGTTCGGCCACCTGTAACTGAGCTTGACTTCAACAGATTTTGTTCATAATTGGCACCCTTGCAGATAGGCATCCATTGAGCAAGGTGTGCAAGTTCCATGCACATCCCCTGATAACAAACGAAAAAAAAAAAATTTGAAAAAAAATAAAAAATAAAAAATAAAAAAAAAAATAAAAAAAATTATACATATATATATCCTGCACATACATATTACAAAATACCAGATTATAACACTAAAACATACTAACCTATTGAAATTGGTCTATTGAAACAGTAGATGGCACTGCAACATCGGCCACAGCAGTAGATGGCACTGCAACACCAGCCACACCAGTAGATGGCACTGCCACACCAGATGTAGATGGCACTGCCACATCAGTAGATGTAGATGGCACTGCCACACCAGTAGATGTAGATGGCACTGTCGTGGCCGGTCCATACACATGGAGGGACTGGGGTTGAGGAGGGTGTGTGAGGAGGGTCGAGGCGTGAGGCGGGGAGGCCGCCTACATCCTCACTTGATATAACTCTCCCTTGTGCTACAGCGGCTCTCCTTTCCTGCCAAAGACGGCGACCGCGTGCCAAATTGGCTTCCTTTGTCTTCCGAGCCCTCCGTTTATAGGTCATTGTGCACTAGACGCTACAAAAGCAAGATTTCAGGAGCCAAAATGGAGCGCGCGTCGACACCTCCACTCTCAACAGGACACACCATGTGACTACCTCACTCACCTCCACTAGGAGACGGTTGCCAATTAGTGTATATTTGTTGTCATATATACATAGTTATTTCCGACGTTATTACGAAAAAATTGACGTTTAGAACGTACGACGCAATACTCTTGGCGCGCCACAGCCGCGGGGCACCGGATTCTGCACAATTACGCATGGAAATGTACCATAAATACTTTAATTTATATCATAACATTATCGTGTTTGCGCCAAAGTGTTGCCAGAACGTTGTAGTATTTTTATAAATTTTTCAAAAATATTCGATTTTTCCGAATTTTTGCGTTTGATATGCCCCCTTAAAATACTCAGTAAGATATTCAAAAGGGGAGGAGTTCTGTTTTTATTGCATATATCGACGTTTCAGCCGGATTCGAGCGGTTTTACGTGTACATCTTCCATCGGTAATATAAACGGAAAATCAGGAACATTTTAGTTAATTCTATTGAAAACACATTGATTTTTATCATTTGTATTGGAAACAACATTTTTATGTCTTTTCTAGGATCTAAATAATACGAAACCTCGCTTTATGATTTGAAGCTAAAATCCTCAAATATGGCAATGGAGCGATTTTGTTCATGTTTTTTATGTAGTGTGACCACGTGAATATATTCGTTTTTTACCAATATTTTGATACTATTTCATGTAGAATCACGATATGTGATTTGGCCTTCAAATATCAGAATTTCGCATAATATTGCCTTTTAAGCAAGTTTTCTTGCATTTCCTTTCGTACTAAAAGTCGTCATATATAGCAATGTTTTGACGTTTATCATCCCCTTTTCCTTTATGTGATATAAACAAAATATCATCGAATTAGGCAATATTTTGCAGTTTTCCATGTTTTTGTGAATTTTCAGATTATTGTTATTAATTCAATATATATACTATAAAAATGATGCAAACATGTAATTGATTAGAAATTAACATTAAATGCTTCATTTTCAATCAACTATTTGTTTCTCGTTAAAAAACTGAGTAAGATTTTGAAAAAACTAAAGTTCAGTTTTTATTGCATAAATCGACGTTTCAGCCGGATTAGAGCGGTTTTATGTGTACATCTTCCATCGGTAATATAAACAGAAAATCAGGAAAATTTTAGAGTATTTTAATGAAAACACATTGATTTCTATCATTTGTATTGGAAACAACATCTTTACATGTCTTTTCTAGAATCTAAATAATACGAAACCTCGTTCTATGATTTGAAGTTAAAATCCACAAATATGGTAATATAGCGATTTTTTTAACGTTTTTCATGTAGTGTGACATTACGTAAATATATTGGTTGTTACCAATATTTCGATACTTCTTCATGTTTTCTCACGATATATGATTTGGCCTTCAAATCTCAGAATTTCGCAAATTTTGCATTTTTAGGCAAGTTTTCTTGCGTTTTGTTTTGTACTAAAAGTCATCGAATATAGCAATATTTTGACGTTACCCTTTACCCTTTTCCTTTATGTGATATAAACAAAATACCATCGAATTAGGCAATATTTTTCCGTTTTGCCACGTTTTTGTGAATTTTCAGTTTTTGTTAATAATTCAATATATATACGATAAAAATGATGCAAACACATAATTGAATAGAAATTAACATTAAATACTTCATTTTCAATCAACTATTTGTTTCTCGTTAAAAAAACTGAGTAAGATATTGAAAAGAGGAAGAAGTTATGATTTTATTGCAAATATATAGACGTTTCAGCCGGATTCGAGCGGTTTCATGTGTACATCTTCCATCGGTAATATAAACGGAAAATCAGGAACATTTTAGTTAATTCTAATGAAAACCCATTGATTTTTATCACTTGTATTGGAAACAGCATCTTTATATGTCTTTTCTAGGATCTAAATAATACGAAAACTCGCTTTATGATATGAAGCTAAAATCCTCAAATATGGCAATAGAGCGATTTTGTTCATGTTTTTTATGTAGTGTGACTTCACGTGAATATATTCGTTTTTACCAATATTTCGATAGTATTTCATGTAGAATCACGATATGTGATTTGGGCTTTAAATATCAGAATTTCGCATAATATTGTCTTTTAAGCAAGTTTTCTTGCATTTCATTTCATACTATAAGTCATCGAATATAGCAATATTTTGACGTTTATCATCCCCTTTTCTTTTGTGATATAAACAAAATATCATCGAATTAGTTAATATTTTGCAGTTTTTCCACGTTTTTGTGAATTTTCATTTTATTGTTATTAATTCATGATATATACGATAAAAATGATGCAAACACATTATTGATTAGAAAAAAAACCCTAAATACTTCATTTTCAATCAACTATTTGTTTCTCGTTAAAATACTCAGTAAGATATTGAAAAGGGGAGGAGTTCTGTTTTTATTGCATATATCGACGTTTCAGCCAGATTCGAGCAGTTTTACGTGTACATCTTCCATCGGTAATATAAACGGAAAATCAGGAACATTTTAGTTAATTCTAATGAAAACACATTGATTTTTATCATTTGTATTAGAAACAACATCTTTATATGTCTTCTCTAGGATCTAAATAATATGGAACCTCGCTTTATGATTTGAAATAAAAATCCTCAAATTTGGTAATATAGCTATTTTTTTTCACCTTTTTCATGTAGTGTGATTGTACTTAAATATATTCGTTTTTACCAATATTTCGATAATACTTCATGTTTTCTCACGATATGTGATTTGGCCTGAAATTTGAGAATTTCGCCTAATATTGCATTTTAGGCATGTTTTCTTACGTTTTGTTTTGTACTAAAAATCATTGAATTTAGCAATATTTTGACGTTTATCATCCTCTTTTCCTTTATGTGATTTAAATAAAATATCATCGAATTAGGCAACATGTTGCCGTTTTTCCACGTTTTTGTGAATTTTCAGTTTATTGTTCATAATTCAATATATATACGATAAAAATGATGCAAACACATAATTGATTAGAAATTAACATTAAATACCTCATTTTCAATCAACTATTTGTTTCTCGTTAAAAAACTGAGTAAGATATTGTAAAAGCGAAAAGTTCTGCTTTTATTGCATATATCGACGTTTCAGCCGGATTTGAGCGGTTTTACGTGTACATCTTCCATCAGTAATATAAACGGAAAATCAGGAACATTTTTAGAGTATTTTAATGAAAACACATTGATTTTTATCATTTGTATTGGAAACAACGTCTTTACAAGTCTTTTCTAGAATCTAAATAATACGAAACCTGGATCTATTATTTTAAGTTAAAATCCACAAATTTGGTATTATAGCAATTTTTTTAAAGTTTTTCATGTAGTGTGACATTACGTAAATATATTGGTTTTTACCAATATTTCGATACTACTTCATGTTTTCTCACGATATGTGATTTGGCCTTCAAAACTCAGAATTTCGCAAATTTTGCATTTTTAAGCAAGTTTTCTTGCGTTTTGTTTTGTACTAAAAATAATTGAATTTAGCAATATTTTGACGTTTACCATCCTCTTTTCCTATATGTGATTTAAACAAAATACCATCGAATTAGGCAATATTTTTCCGTTTTTCCACGTTTTTGTGAATTTTAAGTTTATTGTTAATAATTCATTATATATACGATAAAAATGATGCAAACACATAGTTGATTAGAAAAAAACCTTAAATACTACATTTTCAATCAACCATTTGTTTTTCGTTAAAATACTCAGTAAGATATTGAAAAGGGGAGGAGTTCTGTTTTTATTGCATATATCGACATTTCAGCTGGATTCGAGCGGTTTTACGTGTACATCTTCCATCGGTAATATAAACGGAAAATCAGGAACATTTTAGTTAATTCTAATGAAAACATATTGATTTTTATCATTTGTATTGGAAACAACATTATTATAGTCTTTTCTAGGATCTAAATAATACGAAACCTCGCTTTATGATTAGAAGCTAAAATCCTCAAATATGGCAATAGAGCGATTTTGTTCATGTTTTTTTATGTAGTGTGACTTCAAGTGAATATATTCGTTTTTAACCAATATTTCGATACTATTTCATGTAGAATCACGATATGTGATTTGGCCTTTTAATATCAGAATTTCGCATAATATTGCCTTTTAAGCAAGTTTTCTTGCATTTCCTTTTGTACTAAAAGTCATCGAATATAGCAATATTTTGACGTTTATCATCCCCTTTTCCTTCATGTGATATAAACAAAATATCATCGAATTAGGCAATATTTTGCCGTTTTTCCACGTTTTTGTGAATTTTCAGTTTATTGTTTTTAATTCATGATATATACGATAAAAATGATGCAAACACATTATTGGAAATTAACATTAACTACTTCATTTTCAATCAACTATTTGTTTCTCGTTAAAATACTCAGTAATATATTAAAAAGGGAAGGAGTTCTGTTTTTATTGCATATATCGACGTTTCAGCCGGATTTGTGCGGTTTTACGTGAACATCTTCCATCGGTAATATAAACGGAAAATCAGGAACATTTTAGAGTATTTTAATGAAAACACATTGATTTATATCATTTGTATTGGAAACATCTTTACAAGTCTTTTCTAGAATCTAAATAATACGAAACCTTGCTCTATGATTTGAAGTTAAAATCCTCAGATTTGGTAATATAGCAATTTTTTTATTGTTTTTCATGTAGTGTGACATTACGTAAATATATTGGTTTTTACCAATATTTCGATACTACTTCATGTTTCTCACGATATGTGATTTGGCCTTCAAATCTCAGAATTTCGCAAATTTTGCATTTTTAAGCAAGGTTTCTTGCGTTTTGTTTTGTACTAAAAAAATATTTTGACGTTTACCATCCTCTTTTCCTTTATGTGATTTAAACAAAATACCATCGAATTAGGCAATATTTTTCCGTTTTTCCACGTTTTTGTGAATTTTCAGTCTATTGTTAATAATTCATTAAATATACAATAAAAATGATGCAAACAAATAATTGATTAGAAAAAACCTTTAATACTTCATTTTCAATCAACTATTTGTTTCTCCTCCCCTTTTCAATATCTTATTGAGTATTTTAATACTCAGTAAGATATTGAAAAGGGGAGGAGTTCTGTTTTTATTGCATATATCGACGTTTCAGCCGGATTCGAGCGGTTTTATGTGTACATCTTCCATCGGTAATATAAACGGAAAATCAGGAACATTTTAGTTAATTATAATGAAAACACATTGATTTTTATCATTTGTATTGAAAACAACATCTTTATATGTCTTTTCTAGGATCTAAATAATACGAAATCTAGCTTTATGATTTGAAGCTAAAATCCTCAAATAAGGCAGTAAAGCGATTTTGTTCATGTTTTTTATGTAGTGTGACTTCACGTGAATATATTCGTTTTTACCAATATTTCGATACTATTTCATGTAGAATCACGATATGTGATTTGGCTTTTAATTATCAGAATTTCGCATAATATTGCCTTTTAAGAAAGTTTTCTTGTATTTCCTTTCGTACTAAAAGTCATCGAATATAGCAATATTTTGACGTTTATCCCTTTTCCTTTATGTTCTATTTGTGATATAAACAAAATATCATCGAATTAGGCAATATTTTGCCGTTTTTCCACGTTTTTGTGAATTTTCAGTTTATTGTTAATAATTCATTAAATATACGATAAAAATGAAGCAAACACATAATGGATTAAATATATATCAAACCGGATTTGAGCGGTTTTACGTGTACATCTTCCATCGGTAATATAAACGGAAAATCAGGAACATTTTAGTTAATTCTATTGAAAACACATTGATTTTTATCATTTGTTTTAGAAACAACATCTTTATATGTCTTTTCTTGGATCTAAATAATATGGAACCTCGCTTTTTGATTTGAAATTAAAATCCTCAAATAAGGTAATATAGCGATTTTTTCACGTTTTGTATGTTGTGTGATTGTACGTAAATATATTCGTTTTTACCAATATTTCGATAATACTTCATGTTTTCTCACGATATGTGATTTAGCCTGAAATCTGAGGATTTAGCATAATATTGCATTTTTAGGCAAGTTTTCTTACGTTTTGTTTTGTACTAAAAATCATTGAATTTAGCAAGATTTTGACGTTTATCATCCTCTTTTCCTTTATGTGATTTCAATAAAATATCATCGAATTAGGTAATATTTTGCCGTTTTTCCACATTTTTGTGAATTTTCAGTTTATTGTTATTAATTCAATATATATACGATAAAAATGATGCAAACACATAATTGATTGGAAATTAACATTAAATACTTCTTTTCAATCAACTATATGTTTCTCGTTAAAAAACTGAGTAAGATATTGAAAAAGCGAGAAGTTCTTTTTTTATTGCATATACCGACGTTTCAGCCGGATATGAGCGGTTTTACGTGTACATCTTCCATCGGTAATATAAACGGAAAATCAGGAACATTTTAGAGTATTTTAATGAAAACACATTGATTTTTATCATTTGTATTGGAAACAACATCTTTACTTGTCTTTTCTAGTATCTAAATAATACGAAACCTCGCTTTATGTTTTGAAGTTAAAATCCTCAAATTTGGTAATATAGCGATTTTTTTAACGTTTTTCATGTAGTGTGACATTACGTAAATATATTCGTTTTTACCAATATTTCGATACTACTTCATGTTTTCTCACGATATGTGATTTGGCCTTCAAACCTCAGAATTTCGCAAATTTTGCATTTTTAAGCAAGTTTTCTTGCGTTTTGTTTTGTACTAAAAATCATTGAATTTAGCAATATTTTGACGTTTACCATCCTCTTTTCCTTTATGTGATTTAAACAAAATACCATCGAATTAGGCAATATTTTTCCGTTTCTCCACGTTTTTGTGAATTTTCAGTTTATTGTCAATAATTCATTAAATATACGATAAAAATGATGCAAACACATAATTGATTAGAAAAAACCTTAAATACTTCATTTTCAATCAACTATTTTTTCTCGTTAAAATACTCAGTAAGATATTGAAAAGGGGAGGAGTTCTGTTTTTATTGCATATATCGACGTTTCAGCCGGATTCGAGCTGTTTTACGTGTACATCTTCCATCGGTAAAATAAACGGAAAATCAGGAACATTTTAGTTAATTCTAATGAAAACACATTGATTTTTATCATTTGTATTGGAAACAACATTTTTATATGTCTTTTCTAGGATTTAAATAATACGAAACCTCGCTTTATGATTTGAAGCTAAAATCCTCAAATATCGCAATAGAGCGATTTTGTTCATGTTTTTTTATGTAGTGTGACCACGTGAATATATTCGTTTTTACCAATATTTCGATACTATTTCATGTAGAATCACGATATGTGATTTGGCCTTTATATATCAGAATTTCGCATAATATTGCCTTTTAAGCAAGTTTTCTTGCATTTCATTTCGTACTAAAAGTCATCATATATAGCAATATTTTGACGTTTATCATCCCCCCTTTTCCTTTATGTGATATAAACAAAATATCATCGAATTAGGCAATATTTTTCCGTTTCTCCACGTTTTTGTGAATTTTCAGTTTATTGTTATTAATTCCTGATATATACGATAAAAATGATGCAAACACATTATTGATTAGAAATTAACATTAAATACTTCATTTTCAATCAACTATTTGTTTCTCGTTAAAATATTCAGTAAGATATTGAAAAGGGAAGGAGTTCCGTTTTCATTGCATATAACGACGTTTCAGCCGGATTAAAGCGGTTTTACGCGTACATCTTCCATCGGTAATATAAACGGAAAATCAGGAACATTTTAATTAATTCTAATGAAAACACATTGATATTTATCATTTGTATTGGAAACAACATTATTATATGTCTTTTCTAGGATCTAAATAATACGAAACCTCGCTTTATGATTTGAAGCTTAAATCCTCAAATATGGCAATAGAGCGATTTTGTTCATGTTTTTTATGTAGTGTGACTTCAAGTGAATATATTCGTTTTTACAAATATTTCGATACTATTTCATGTAGAATCACGATATGTGATTTGGCCTTTAAATATCAGAATTTCGCATAATATTGCCTTTTAAGCAAGTTTTCTTGCATTTCCTTTCTTACTAAAAGTCATCGAATATAGCAATATTTTGACGTTTATCATCCCCTTTTCGTATATGTGATATAAACAAAATATCATCGAATTAGGCAATATTTTGCCGTTTTTCCACGTTTTTGTGAATTTTCAGTTTATTGTTTTTAATTCATGATATATACGATAAAAATGATGCAAACACATTATTGGAAATTAACATTAACTACTTCATTTTCAATCAACTATTTGTTTCTCGTTAAAATACTCAGTAACATATTGAAAAGGGAAGGAGTTCTGTTTTTATTGCATATATCGACGTTTCAGCCGGATTAAAGCGGTTTTACGCGTACATCTTCCATCGGTAATATAAACGGAAAATCAGGAACATTTTAGTTAATTCTCATGAAAACTCATTGATTTTTATCATTTGTATTGGAAACAACATCTTTATATGTCTTTTCTTGGATCTAAATAATATGGAACCTCGCTTTATGATTTGAAATTAAAATCCTCAAATTTGGTAATATAGCGATTTTTTTCACGTTTTTCATGTAGTGTGTTTGTACGAAAATATATTCGTTTTTACCAATATTTCGATAATACTTCATGTTTTCTCACGATATGTGATTTGGCCTGAAATCTGAGAATTTCCCATAATATTGCATTTTAAGCAAGTTTTCTTACGTTTTGTTTTGTACTAAAAATCATTGAATTTAGCAATATTTTGACGTTCATCATCATCTTTTCCTTTATGTGATTTAAATAAAATATTGAATTAGGCAATATTTTGCCGTTTTTCCACGTTTTTGTGAATTTTCAGATTATTGTTATTAATTCAATATATACGATAAAAATGATGCAAACACGTCATTGATTAGAAATTAACATTAAATGCTTCATTTTCTATCAACTATTTGTTTCTCGTTAAAAAACTGAGTAAGATTTTGAAAAAGCTAAAGTTCAGTTTTTATTGCATATATCGATGTTTCAGCCGGATTCGAGCGGTTTTATGTGTGCATCTTCCATCGGTAATATAAACGGAAAATCAGGAGAATTTTAGAGTATTTTAATGAAAACACATTGATTTCTATCATTTGTATTGGAAACAACATCTTTACATGTCTTTTCTAGAATCTAAATAATACGAAACCTCGCTCTATGATTTGAAGTTAAAATCCTCAAATTTGGTAATATAGCGATTTTTTTAACGTTTTTCATGTAGTGTGACATTACGTAAATATATTGGTTGTTACCAATATTTCGATACTACTTCATGTTTTCTCACGATATGTGATTTGGCCTTCAAATCTCAGAATTTCGCAAATTTTGCATTTTTAAGCAAGTTTTCTTGCGTTTTGTTTTGTACTAAAAATCATTGAATTTAGCAATATTTTGACTTTACCATCCTCTTTTCCTTTATGTGATTTAAACAAAATACCATCGAATTAGGCAATATTTTTCCGTTTCTCCACGTTTTTGTGAATTTTCAGTTTATTGTCAATAATTCATTAAATATACGATAAAAATGATGCAAACACATAATTGATTAGAAAAAAACTTAAATACTTCATTTTCAATCACCTATTTGTTTCTCGTTTAAATACTCAGTAAGATATTGAAAAGGGGAGGAGTTATGTTTTTATTGCATATATCGACGTTTCAGCCGGATTCGAGCGGTTTTACGTGTACATCTTCCATCGGTAATATAAACGGAAAATCAGGAACATTTTAGTTAATTCTAATGAAAACATATTGATTTTTATCATTTGTATTGGAAACAACATTTTTATATGTCTTTTCTAGGATTTAAATAATACGAAACCTCGCTTTATGATTTGAAGCTAAAATCCTCAAATATCGCAATAGAGCGATTTTGTTCATGTTTTTTTATGTAGTGTGACCACGTGAATATATTCGTTTTTACCAATATTTCGATACTATTTCATGTAGAATCACGATATGTGATTTGGCCTTTATATATCAGAATTTCGCATAATATTGCCTTTTAAGCAAGTTTTCTTGCATTTCATTTCGTACTAAAAGTCATCATATATAGCAATATTTTGACGTTTATCATCCCCCTTTTCCTTTATGTGATATAAACAAAATATCATCGAATTAGGCAATATTTTTCCGTTTCTCCACGTTTTTGTGAATTTTCAGTTTATTGTTATTAATTCCTGATATATACGATAAAAATGATGCAAACACATTATTGATTAGAAATTAACATTAAATACTTCATTTTCAATCAACTATTTGTTTCTCGTTAAAATACTCAGTAAGATATTGAAAAGGGAAGGAGTTCCGTTTTCATTGCATATAACGACGTTTCAGCCGGATTAAAGCGGTTTTACGCGTACATCTTCCATCGGTAATATAAACGGAAAATCAGGAACATTTTAATTAATTCTAATGAAAACACATTGATATTTATCATTTGTATTGGAAACAACATTATTATATGTCTTTTCTAGGATCTAAATAATACGAAACCTCGCATTATGATTTGAAGCTTAAATCCTCAAATATGGCAATAGAGCGATTTTGTTCATGTTTTTTATGTAGTGTGACTTCAAGTGAATATATTCGTTTTTTACAAATATTTCGATACTATTTCATGTAGAATCACGATATGTGATTTGGCCTTTAAATATCAGAATTTCGCATAATATTGCCTTTTAAGCAAGTTTTCTTGCATTTCCTTTCTTACTAAAAGTCATCGAATATAGCAATATTTTGACGTTTATCATCCCCTTTTCGTATATGTGATATAAACAAAATATCATCGAATTAGGCAATATTTTGCCGTTTTTCCACGTTTTTGTGAATTTTCAGTTTATTGTTTTTAATTCATGATATATACGATAAAAATGATGCAAACACATTATTGGAAATTAACATTAACTACTTCATTTTCAATCAACTATTTGTTTCTCGTTAAAATACTCAGTAAGATATTGAAAAGGGAAGGAGTTCTGTTTTTATTGCATATATCGACGTTTCAGCCGGATTAAAGCGGTTTTACGCGTACATCTTCCATCGGTAATATAAACGGAAAATCAGGAACATTTTAGTTAATTCTAATGAAAACACATTGATTTTTATCATTTGTTTTAGAAACAACATCTTTATATGTCTTTTCATGGATCGAAATAATATGGAACCTCGCTTTATGATTTGAAATTAAAATCCTCAAATATGGTAATATAGCGATTTTTTCACGTTTTGTATGTTATGTGATTGTACGTAAATATATTCGTTTTTACCAATATTTCGATAATACTTCATGTTTTCTCACGATATGTGATTTGGCCAGAAATCTGAGAATTTCCCATAATATTGCATTTTAAGCAAGTTTTCTTACGTTTTGTTTTATACTAAAAATTATTGAATTTAGCAATATTTTGACGTTCATCATCATCTTTTCCTTTATGTGATTTAAATAAAATATTGAATTAGGCAATATTTTGCCGTTTTTCCACGTTTTTGTGAATTTTCAGATTATTGTTATTAATTCAATATATACGATAAAAATGATGCAAACACGTCATTGATTAGAAATTAACATTAAATGCTTCATTTTCTATCAACTATTTGTTTCTCGTTAAAAAACTGAGTAAGATTTTGAAAAAGCTAAAGTTCAGTTTTTATTGCATATATCGATGTTTCAGCCGGATTCGAGCGGTTTTATGTGTGCATCTTCCATCGGTAATATAAACGGAAAATCAGGAGAATTTTATAGTATTTTAATGAAAACACATTGATTTCTATCATTTGTATTGGAAACAACATCTTTACATGTCTTTTCTAGAATCTAAATAATACGAAACCTCGCTCTATGATTTGAAGTTAAAATCCTCAAATTTGGTAATATAGCGATTTTTTTAACGTTTTTCATGTAGTGTGACATTACGTAAATATATTGGTTGTTACCAATATTTCGATACTACTTCATGTTTTCTCACGATATGTGATTTGGCCTTCAAATCTCAGAATTTCGCAAATTTTGCATTTTTAAGCAAGTTTTCTTGCGTTTTGTTTTGTACTAAAAATCATTGAATTTAGCAATATTTTGACTTTACCATCCTCTTTTCCTTTATGTGATTTAAAGAAAATACCATCGAATTAGGCAATATTTTTCCGTTTCTCCACGTTTTTGTGAATTTTCAGTTTATTGTCAATAATTCATTAAATATACGATAAAAATGATGCAAACACATAATTGATTAGAAAAAAACTTAAATACTTCATTTTCAATCACCTATTTGTTTCTCGTTAAAATACTCAGTAAGATATTGAAAAGGGGAGGAGTTATGTTTTTATTGCATATATCGACGTTTCAGCCGGATTCGAGCGGTTTTACGTGTACATCTTCCATCGGTAATATAAACGGAAAATCAGGAACATTTTAGTTAATTCTAATGAAAACACATTGATTTTTATCATTTGTATTGGAAACAACATTTTTATATGTCTTTTCTAGGATTTAAATAATACGAAACCTCGCTTTATGATTTGAAGCTAAAATCCTCAAATATCGCAATAGAGCGATTTTGTTCATGTTTTTTTATGTAGTGTGACCACGTGAATATATTCGTTTTTACCAATATTTCGATACTATTTCATGTAGAATCACGATATGTGATTTGGCCTTTATATATCAGAATTTCGCATAAGATTGCCTTTTAAGCAAGTTTTCTTGCATTTCATTTCGTACTAAAAGTCATCATATATAGCAATATTTTGACGTTTATCATCCCCCTTTTCCTTTATGTGATATAAACAAAATATCATCGAATTAGGCAATATTTTTCCGTTTCTCCACGTTTTTGTGAATTTTCAGTTTATTGTTATTAATTCCTGATATATACGATAAAAATGATGCAAACACATTATTGATTAGAAATTAACATTAAATACTTCATTTTCAATCAACTATTTGTTTCTCGTTAAAATACTCAGTAAGATATTGAAAAGGGAAGGAGTTCCGTTTTCATTGCATATAACGACGTTTCAGCCGGATTAAAGCGGTTTTACGCGTACATCTTCCATCGGTAATATAAACGGAAAATCAGGAACATTTTAATTAATTCTAATGAAAACACATTGATTTTTATCATTTGTATTGGAAACAACATTATTATATGTCTTTTCTAGGATCTAAATAATACGAAACCTCGCTTTATGATTTGAAGCTTAAATCCTCAAATATGGCAATAGAGCGATTTTGTTCATGTTTTTTATGTAGTGTGACTTCAAGTGAATATATTCGTTTTTTACAAATATTTCGATACTATTTCATGTTGAATCACGATATGTGATTTGGCCTTTAAATATCAGAATTTCGCATAATATTGCCTTTTAAGCAAGTTTTCTTGCATTTCCTTTCTTACTAAAAGTCATCGAATATAGCAATATTTTGACGTTTATCATCCCCTTTTCGTATATGTGATATAAACAAAATATCATCGAATTAGGCAATATTTTGCCGTTTTTCCACGTTTTTGTGAATTTTCAGTTTATTGTTTTTAATTCATGATATATACGATAAAAATGATGCAAACACATTATTGGAAATTAACATTAACTACTTCATTTTCAATCAACTATTTGTTTCTCGTTAAAATACTCAGTAAGATATTGAAAAGGGAAGGAGTTCTGTTTTTATTGCATATATCGACGTTTCAGCCGGATTAAAGCGGTTTTACGCGTACATCTTCCATCGGTAATATAAACGGAAAATCAGGAACATTTTAGTTAATTCTAATGAAAACACATTGATTTTTATCATTTGTTTTAGAAACAACATCTTTATATGTCTTTTCATGGATCTAAATAATATGGAACCTCGCTTTATGATTTGAAATTAAAATCCTCAAATATGGTAATATAGCGATTTTTTCACGTTTTGTATGTTATGTGATTGTACGTAAATATATTCGTTTTTACCAATATTTCGATAATACTTCATGTTTTCTCACGATATGTGATTTGGCCAGAAATCTGAGAATTTCCCATAATATTGCATTTTAAGCAAGTTTTCTTACGTTTTGTTTTATACTAAAAATTATTGAATTTAGCAATATTTTGACGTTCATCATCATCTTTTCCTTGATGTGATTTAAATAAAATATTGAATTAGGCAATATTTTGCCGTTTTTCCACGTTTTTGTGAATTTTCAGATTATTGTTATTAATTCAATATATACGATAAAAATGATGCAAACACGTCATTGATTAGAAATTAACATTAAATGCTTCATTTTCAATCAACTATTTGTTTCTCGTTAAAAAACTGAGTAAGATTTTGAAAAAGCTAAAGTTCAGTTTTTATTGCATATATCGATGTTTCAGCCGGATTCGAGCGGTTTTATGTGTGCATCTTCCATCGGTAATATAAACGGAAAATCAGGAGAATTTTAGAGTATTTTAATGAAAACACATTGATTTCTATCATTTGTATTGGAAACAACATCTTTACATGTCTTTTCTAGAATCTAAATAATACGAAACCTCGCTCTATGATTTGAAGTTAAAATCCTCAAATTTGGTAATATAGCGATTTTTTTAACGTTTTTCATGTAGTGTGACATTACGTAAATATATTGGTTGTTACCAATATTTCGATACTACTTCATGTTTTCTCACGATATGTGATTTGGCCTTCAAATCTCAGAATTTCGCAAATTTTGCATTTTTAAGCAAGTTTTCTTGCGTTTTGTTTTGTACTAAAAATCATTGAATTTAGCAATATTTTGACTTTACCATCCTCTTTTCCTTTATGTGATTTAAACAAAATACCATCGAATTAGGCAATATTTTTCCGTTTCTCCACGTTTTTGTGAATTTTCAGTTTATTGTCAATAATTCATTAAATATACGATAAAAATGATGCAAACACATAATTGATTAGAAAAAAACCTTAAATACTTCATTTTCAATCACTTATTTGTTTCTCGTTAAAATACTCAGTAAGATATTGAAAAGGGGAGGAGTTATGTTTTTATTGCATATATCGACGTTTCAGCCGGATTCGAGCGGTTTTACGTGTACATCTTCCATCGGTAATATAAACGGAAAATCAGGAACATTTTAGTTAATTCTAATGAAAACACATTGATTTTTATCATTTGTATTGGAAACAACATTTTTATATGTCTTTTCTAGGATTTAAATAATTCGAAACCTCGCTTTATGATTTGAAGCTAAAATCCTCAAATATCGCAATAGAGCGATTTTGTTCATGTTTTTTTATGTAGTGTGACCACGTGAATATATTCGTTTTTACCAATATTTCGATACTATTTCATGTAGAATCACGATATGTGATTTGGCCTATAAATATCAGAATTTCGCATAATATTGCCTTTTAAGCAAGTTTTCTTGCATTTCATTTCGTACTAAAAGTCATCATATATAGCAATATTTTGACGTTTATCATCCCCCTTTTCCTTTATGTGATATAAACAAAATATCATCGAATTAGGCAATATTTTTCCGTTTCTCCACGTTTTTGTGAATTTTCAGTTTATTGTTATTAATTCCTGATATATACGATAAAAATGATGCAAACACATTATTGATTAGAAATTAACATTAAATACTTCATTTTCAATCAACTATTTGTTTCTCGTTAAAATACTCAGTAAGATATTAAAAAGGGAAGGAGTTCCGTTTTCATTGCATATAACGACGTTTCAGCCGGATTAAAGCGGTTTTACGCGTACATCTTCCATCGGTAATATAAACGGAAAATCAGGAACATTTTAATTAATTCTAATGAAAACACATTGATATTTATCATTTGTATTGGAAACAACATTATTATATGTCTTTTCTAGGATCTAAATAATACGAAACCTCGCTTTATGATTTGAAGCTTAAATCCTCAAATATGGCAATAGAGCGATTTTGTTCATGTTTTTTATGTAGTGTGACTTCAAGTGAATATATTCGTTTTTTACAAATATTTCGATACTATTTCATGTAGAATCACGATATGTGATTTGGCCTTTAAATATCAGAATTTCGCATAATATTGCCTTTTAAGCAAGTTTTCTTGCATTTCCTTTCGTACTAAAAGTCATCGAATATAGCAATATTTTGACGTTTATCATCCCCTTTTCGTATATGTGATATAAACAAAATATCATCGAATTAGGCAATATTTTGCCGTTTTTCCACGTTTTTGTGAATTTTCAGTTTATTGTTTTTAATTCATGATATATACGATAAAAATGATGCAAACACATTATTGGAAATTAACATTAACTACTTCATTTTCAATCAACTATTTGTTTCTCGTTAAAATACTCAGTAAGATATTGAAAAGGGAAGGAGTTCTGTTTTTATTGCATATATCGACGTTTCAGCCGGATTAAAGCGGTTTTACGCGTACATCTTCCATCGGTAATATAAACGGAAAATCAGGAACATTTTAGTTAATTCTAATGAAAACACATTGATTTTTATCATTTGTTTTAGAAACAACATCTTTATATGTCTTTTCATGGATCTAAATAATATGGAACCTCGCTTTATGATTTGAAATTAAAATCCTCAAATATGGTAATATAGCGATTTTTTCACGTTTTGTATGTTATGTGATTGTACGTAAATATATTCGTTTTTACCAATATTTCGATAATACTTCATGTTTTCTCACGATATGTGATTTGGCCAGAAATCTGAGAATTTCCCATAATATTACATTTTAAGCAAGTTTTCTTACGTTTTGTTTTATACTAAAAATTATTGAATTTAGCAATATTTTGACGTTCATCATCATCTTTTCCTTTATGTGATTTAAATAAAATATTGAATTAGGCAATATTTTGCCGTTTTTCCACGTTTTTGTGAATTTTCAGATTATTGTTATTAATTCAATATATACGATAAAAATGATGCAAACACGTCATTGATTAGAAATTAACATTAAATGCTTCATTTTCAATCAACTATTTGTTTCTCGTTAAAAAACTGAGTAAGATTTTGAACAAGCTAAAGTTCAGTTTTTATTGCATATATCGATGTTTCAGCCGGATTCGAGCGGTTTTATGTGTGCATCTTCCATCGGTAATATAAACGGAAAATCAGGAGAATTTTAGAGTATTTTAATGAAAACACATTGATTTCTATCATTTGTATTGGAAACAACATCTTTACATGTCTTTTCTAGAATCTAAATAATACGAAACCTCGCTCTATGATTTGAAGTTAAAATCCTCAAATTTGGTAATATAGCGATTTTTTTAACGTTTTTCATGTAGTGTGACATTACGTAAATATATTGGTTGTTACCAATATTTCGATACTACTTCATGTTTTCTCACGATATGTGATTTGGCCTTCAAATCTCAGAATTTCGCAAATTTTGCATTTTTAAGCAAGTTTTCTTGCGTTTTGTTTTGTACTAAAAATCATTGAATTTAGCAATATTTTGACTTTACCATCCTCTTTTCCTTTATGTGATTTAAACAAAATACCATCGAATTAGGCAATATTTTTCCGTTTCTCCACGTTTTTGTGAATTTTCAGTTTATTGTCAATAATTCATTAAATATACGATAAAAATGATGCAAACACATAATTGATTAGAAAAAAACCTTAAATACTTCATTTCCAATCACTTATTTGTTTCTCGTTAAAATACTCAGTAAGATATTGAAAAGGGAGGGAGTTATGTTTTTATTGCATATATCGACGTTTCAGCCGGATTCGAGCGGTTTTACGTGTACATCTTCCATCGGTAATATAAACGGAAAATCAGGAACATTTTAGTTAATTCTAATGAAAACACATTGATTTTTATCATTTGTATTGGAAACAACATTTTTATATGTCTTTTCTAGGATTTAAATAATACGAAACCTCGCTTTATGATTTGAAGCTAAAATCCTCAAATATCGCAATAGAGCGATTTTGTTCATGTTTTTTTATGTAGTGTGACCACGTGAATATATTCGTTTTTACCAATATTTCGATACTATTTCATGTAGAATCACGATATGTGATTTGGCCTTTAAATATCAGAATTTCGCATAATATTGCCTTTTAAGCAAGTTTTCTTGCATTTCATTTCGTACTAAAAGTCATCAAATATAGCAATATTTTGACGTTTATCATCCCCCTTTTCCTTTATGTGATATAAACAAAATATCATCGAATTAGGCAATATTTTTCCGTTTCTCCACGTTTATGTGAATTTTCAGTTTATTGTTATTAATTCCTGATATATACGATAAAAATGATGCAAACACATTATTGATTAGAAATTAACATTAAATACTTCATTTTCAATCAACTATTTGTTTCTCGTTAAAATACTCAGTAAGATATTGAAAAGGGAAGGAGTTCCGTTTTCATTGCATATAACGACGTTTCAGCCGGATTAAAGCGGTTTTACGCGTACATCTTCCATCGGTAATATAAACGGAAAATCAGGAACATTTTAATTAATTCTAATGAAAACACATTGATATTTATCATTTGTATTGGAAACAACATTATTATATGTCTTTTCTAGGATCTAAATAATACGAAACCTCGCTTTATGATTTGAAGCTTAAATCCTCAAATATGGCAATAGAGCGATTTTGTTCATGTTTTTTATGTAGTGTGACTTCAAGTGAATATATTCGTTTTTTACAAATATTTCGATACTATTTCATATAGAATCACGATATGTGATTTGGCCTTTAAATATCAGAATTTCGCATAATATTGCCTTTTAAGCAAGTTTTCTTGCATTTCCTTTCGTACTAAAAGTCATCGAATATAGCAATATTTTGACGTTTATCATCCCCTTTTCGTATATGTGATATAAACAAAATATCATCGAATTAGGCAATATTTTGCCGTTTTTGTGAATTTTCAGTTTATTGTTTTTAATTCATGATATATACGATAAAAATGATGCAAACACATTATTGGAAATTAACATTAACTACTTCATTTTCAATCAACTATTTGTTTCTCGTTAAAATACTCAGTAAGATATTGAAAAGGGAAGGAGTTCTGTTTTTATTGCATATATCGACGTTTCAGCCGGATTAAAGCGGTTTTACGCGTATATCTTCCATCGGTAATATAAACGGAAAATCAGGAACATTTTAGTTAATTCTAATGAAAACACATTGATTTTTATCATTTGTTTTAGAAACAACATCTTTATATGTCTTTTCATGGATCTAAATAATATGGAACCTCGCTTTATGATTTGAAATTAAAATCCTCAAATATGGTAATATAGCGATTTTTTCACGTTTTGTATGTTATGTGATTGTACGTAAATATATTCGTTTTTACCAATATTTCGATAATACTTCATGTTTTCTCACGATATGTGATTTGGCCAGAAATCTGAGAATTTCCCATAATATTGCATTTTAAGCAAGTTTTCTTACGTTTTGTTTTATACTAAAAATTATTGAATTTAGCAATATTTTGACGTTCATCATCATCTTTTCCTTTATGTGATTTAAATAAAATATTGAATTAGGCAATATTTTGCCGTTTTTCCACGTTTTTGTGAATTTTCAGATTATTGTTATTAATTCAATATATACGATAAAAATGATGCAAACACGTCATTGATTAGAAATTAACATTAAATGCTTCATTTTCAATCAACTATTTGTTTCTCGTTAAAAAACTGAGTAAGATTTTGAAAAAGCTAAAGTTCAGTTTTTATTGCATATATCGATGTTTCAGCCGGATTCGAGCGGTTTTATGTGTGCATCTTCCATCGGTAATATAAACGGAAAATCAGGAGAATTTTAGAGTATTTTAATGAAAACACATTGATTTCTATCATTTGTATTGGAAACAACATCTTTACATGTCTTTTCTAGAATCTAAATAATACGAAACCTCGCTCTATGATTTGAAGTTAAAATCCTCAAATTTGGTAATATAGCGATTTTTTAACGTTTTTCATGTAGTGTGACATTACGTAAATATATTGGTTGTTACCAATATTTCGATACTACTTCATGTTTTCTCACGATATGTGATTTGGCCTTCAAATCTCAGAATTTCGCAAATTTTGCATTTTTAAGCAAGTTTTCTTGCGTTTTGTTTTGTACTAAAAATCATTGAATTTAGCAATATTTTGACTTTACCATCCTCTTTTCCTTTATGTGATTTAAACAAAATACCATCGAATTAGGCAATATTTTTCCGTTTCTCCACGTTTTTGTGAATTTTCAGTTTATTGTCAATAATTCATTAAATATACGATAAAAATGATGCAAACACATAATTGATTAGAAAAAAACCTTAAATACTTCATTTCCAATCACTTATTTGTTTCTCGTTAAAATACTCAGTAAGATATTGAAAAGGGAGGGAGTTATGTTTTTATTGCATATATTGACGTTTCAGCCGGATTCGAGCGGTTTTACGTGTACATCTTCCATCGGTAATATAAACGGAAAATCAGGAACATTTTAGTTAATTCTAATGAAAACACATTGATTTTTATCATTTGTATTGGAAACAACATTTTTATATGTCTTTTCTAGGATTTAAATAATACGAAACCTCGCTTTATGATTTGAAGCTAAAATCCTCAAATATCGCAATAGAGCGATTTTGTTCATGTTTTTTTATGTAGTGTGACCACGTGAATATATTCGTTTTTACCAATATTTCGATACTATTTCATGTAGAATCACGATATGTGATTTGGCCTTTAAATATCAGAATTTCGCATAATATTGCCTTTTAAGCAAGTTTTCTTGCATTTCATTTCGTACTAAAAGTCATCAAATATAGCAATATTTTGACGTTTATCATCCCCCTTTTCCTTTATGTGATATAAACAAAATATCATCGAATTAGGCAATATTTTTCCGTTTCTCCACGTTTTTGTGAATTTTCAGTTTATTGTTATTAATTCCTGATATATACGATAAAAATGATGCAAACACATTATTGATTAGAAATTAACATTAAATACTTCATTTTCAATCAACTATTTGTTTCTCGTTAAAATACTCAGTAAGATATTGAAAAGGGAAGGAGTTCCGTTTTCATTGCATATAACGACGTTTCAGCCGGATTAAAGCGGTTTTACGCGTACATCTTCCATCGGTAATATAAACGGAAAATCAGGAACATTTTAATTAATTCTAATGAAAACACATTGATATTTATCATTTGTATTGGAAACAACATTATTATATGTCTTTTCTAGGATCTAAATAATACGAAACCTCGCTTTATGATTTGAAGCTTAAATCCTCAAATATGGCAATAGAGCGATTTTGTTCATGTTTTTTATGTAGTGTGACTTCAAGTGAATATATTCGTTTTTTACAAATATTTCGATACTATTTCATATAGAATCACGATATGTGATTTGGCCTTTAAATATCAGAATTTCGCATAATATTGCCTTTTAAGCAAGTTTTCTTGCATTTCCTTTCGTACTAAAAGTCATCGAATATAGCAATATTTTGACGTTTATCATCCCCTTTTCGTATATGTGATATAAACAAAATATCATCGAATTAGGCAATATTTTGCCGTTTTTGTGAATTTTCAGTTTATTGTTTTTAATTCATGATATATACGATAAAAATGATGCAAACACATTATTGGAAATTAACATTAACTACTTCATTTTCAATCAACTATTTGTTTCTCGTTAAAATACTCAGTAAGATATTGAAAAGGGAAGGAGTTCTGTTTTTATTGCATATATCGACGTTTCAGCCGGATTAAAGCGGTTTTACGCGTATATCTTCCATCGGTAATATAAACGGAAAATCAGGAACATTTTAGTTAATTCTAATGAAAACACATTGATTTTTATCATTTGTTTTAGAAACAACATCTTTATATGTCTTTTCATGGATCTAAATAATATGGAACCTCGCTTTATGATTTGAAATTAAAATCCTCAAATATGGTAATATAGCGATTTTTTCACGTTTTGTATGTTATGTGATTGTACGTAAATATATTCGTTTTTACCAATATTTCGATAATACTTCATGTTTTCTCACGATATGTGATTTGGCCAGAAATCTGAGAATTTCCCATAATATTGCATTTTAAGCAAGTTTTCTTACGTTTTGTTTTATACTAAAAATTATTGAATTTAGCAATATTTTGACGTTCATCATCATCTTTTCCTTTATGTGATTTAAATAAAATATTGAATTAGGCAATATTTTGCCGTTTTTCCACGTTTTTGTGAATTTTCAGATTATTGTTATTAATTCAATATATACGATAAAAATGATGCAAACACGTCATTGATTAGAAATTAACATTAAATGCTTCATTTTCAATCAACTATTTGTTTCTCGTTAAAAAACTGAGTAAGATTTTGAACAAGCTAAAGTTCAGTTTTTATTGCATATATCGATGTTTCAGCCGGATTCGAGCGGTTTTATGTGTGCATCTTCCATCGGTAATATAAACGGAAAATCAGGAGAATTTTAGAGTATTTTAATGAAAACACATTGATTTCTATCATTTGTATTGGAAACAACATCTTTACATGTCTTTTCTAGAATCTAAATAATACGAAACCTCGCTCTATGATTTGAAGTTAAAATCCTCAAATTTGGTAATATAGCGATTTTTTTAACGTTTTTCATGTAGTGTGACATTACGTAAATATATTGGTTGTTACCAATATTTCGATACTACTTCATGTTTTCTCACGATATGTGATTTGGCCTTCAAATCTCAGAATTTCGCAAATTTTGCATTTTTAAGCAAGTTTTCTTGCGTTTTGTTTTGTACTAAAAATCATTGAATTTAGCAATATTTTGACTTTACCATCCTCTTTTCCTTTATGTGATTTAAACAAAATACCATCGAATTAGGCAATATTTTTCCGTTTCTCCACGTTTTTGTGAATTTTCAGTTTATTGTCAATAATTCATTAAATATACGATAAAAATGATGCAAACACATAATTGATTAGAAAAAAACCTTAAATACTTCATTTCCAATCACTTATTTGTTTCTCGTTAAAATACTCAGTAAGATATTGAAAAGGGAGGGAGTTATGTTTTTATTGCATATATCGACGTTTCAGCCGGATTCGAGCGGTTTTACGTGTACATCTTCCATCGGTAATATAAACGGAAAATCAGGAACATTTTAGTTAATTCTAATGAAAACACATTGATTTTTATCATTTGTATTGGAAACAACATTTTTATATGTCTTTTCTAGGATTTAAATAATACGAAACCTCGCTTTATGATTTGAAGCTAAAATCCTCAAATATCGCAATAGAGCGATTTTGTTCATGTTTTTTTATGTAGTGTGACCACGTGAATATATTCGTTTTTACCAATATTTCGATACTATTTCATGTAGAATCACGATATGTGATTTGGCCTTTAAATATCAGAATTTCGCATAATATTGCCTTTTAAGCAAGTTTTCTTGCATTTCATTTCGTACTAAAAGTCATCAAATATAGCAATATTTTGACGTTTATCATCCCCCTTTTCCTTTATGTGATATAAACAAAATATCATCGAATTAGGCAATATTTTTCCGTTTCTCCACGTTTTTGTGAATTTTCAGTTTATTGTTATTAATTCCTGATATATACGATAAAAATGATGCAAACACATTATTGATTAGAAATTAACATTAAATACTTCATTTTCAATCAACTATTTGTTTCTCGTTAAAATACTCAGTAAGATATTGAAAAGGGAAGGAGTTCCGTTTTCATTGCATATAACGACGTTTCAGCCGGATTAAAGCGGTTTTACGCGTACATCTTCCATCGGTAATATAAACGGAAAATCAGGAACATTTTAATTAATTCTAATGAAAACACATTGATATTTATCATTTGTATTGGAAACAACATTATTATATGTCTTTTCTAGGATCTAAATAATACGAAACCTCGCTTTATGATTTGAAGCTTAAATCCTCAAATATGGCAATAGAGCGATTTTGTTCATGTTTTTTATGTAGTGTGACTTCAAGTGAATATATTCGTTTTTACAAATATTTCGATACTATTTCATATAGAATCACGATATGTGATTTGGCCTTTAAATATCAGAATTTCGCATAATATTGCCTTTTAAGCAAGTTTTCTTGCATTTCCTTTCGTACTAAAAGTCATCGAATATAGCAATATTTTGACGTTTATCATCCCCTTTTCGTATATGTGATATAAACAAAATATCATCGAATTAGGCAATATTTTGCCGTTTTTGTGAATTTTCAGTTTATTGTTTTTAATTCATGATATATACGATAAAAATGATGCAAACACATTATTGGAAATTAACATTAACTACTTCATTTTCAATCAACTATTTGTTTCTCGTTAAAATACTCAGTAAGATATTGAAAAGGGAAGGAGTTCTGTTTTTATTGCATATATCGACGTTTCAGCCGGATTAAAGCGGTTTTACGCGTATATCTTCCATCGGTAATATAAACGGAAAATCAGGAACATTTTAGTTAATTCTAATGAAAACACATTGATTTTTATCATTTGTTTTAGAAACAACATCTTTATATGTCTTTTCATGGATCTAAATAATATGGAACCTCGCTTTATGATTTGAAATTAAAATCCTCAAATATGGTAATATAGCGATTTTTTCACGTTTTGTATGTTATGTGATTGTACGTAAATATATTCGTTTTTACCAATATTTCGATAATACTTCATGTTTTCTCACGATATGTGATTTGGCCAGAAATCTGAGAATTTCCCATAATATTGCATTTTAAGCAAGTTTTCTTACGTTTTGTTTTATACTAAAAATTATTGAATTTAGCAATATTTTGACGTTCATCATCATCTTTTCCTTTATGTGATTTAAATAAAATATTGAATTAGGCAATATTTTGCCGTTTTTCCACGTTTTTGTGAATTTTCAGATTATTGTTATTAATTCAATATATACGATAAAAATGATGCAAACACGTCATTGATTAGAAATTAACATTAAATGCTTCATTTTCAATCAACTATTTGTTTCTCGTTAAAAAACTGAGTAAGATTTTGAAAAGGGAAGGAGTTCTGTTTTTATTGCATATATCGACGTTTCAGCCGGATTAAAGCGGTTTTACGCGTACATCTTCCATCGGTAATATAAACGGAAAATCAGGAACATTTTAGTTAATTCTAATGAAAACACATTGATTTTTATCATTTGTTTTAGAAACAACATCTTTATATGTCTTTTCATGGATCTAAATAATATGGAACCTCGCTTTATGATTTGAAATTAAAATCCTCAAATATGGTAATATAGCGATTTTTTCACGTTTTGTATGTTGTGTGATTGTACGTAAATATATTCGTTTTTACCAATATTTCGATAATACTTCTTGTTTTCTCACGATATGTGATTTAGCCTGAAATCTAAAGATTTAGCATAATATTGCATTTTTAGGCAAGTTTTCTTACGTTTTGTTTTGTACTAAAAATCATTGAATTTAGCAAGATTTTGACGTTTATCATCCTCTTTTCCTTTACGTGATTTCAATAAAATATCAACGAATTAGGTAATATTTTGCCTTTTTTCCGCATTTTTGTGAATTTTCAGTTTATTGTTATTAATTTAATATATATACGATAAAAATGATGCAAACACATAATTGATTAGAAATTAACATTAAATACTTTATTTTCAATCAACTATATGTTTCTCGTTAAAAAACTGATTAAGATATTGAAAAAGCGAGAAGTTCTGTTTTTATTGCATATATCGACGTTTCAGCCGGATATGAGCGGTTTTACGTGTACATCTTCCATCGGTAATATAAACGGAAAATGAGGAGAATTTTAGAGTATTTTAATGAAAACATATTGATTTTTATCATTTGTATTGGAAACAACATCTTTACATATCTTTTTTAGAATCTAAATAATACGAAACCTCGCTTTATGATTTGAAGTTAAAATCCTCAAATTTGGTAATATAGCGAATTTTTTAACGTTTTTCATGTAGTGTAACATTACGTAAATATATTCGATTTTACCAATATTTCGATACTACTTCATGTTTTCTCACGATATGTGATTTGGCCTTCAAACCTCAGAATTTCGCAAATTTTGCATTTTTAGGCAAGTTTTCTTGCGTTTTGTTTTGTACTAAAAGTCATCGAATATAGAAATATTTTGACGTTTACCATCCCCCTTTTCCTTTATGTGATATAAACAAAATACCATCGAATTAGGCAATATTTTTCCGTTTTTCCACGTTTTTGTGAATTTTCAGTATATTGTTAATAATTCATTATATATACGATAAAAATGATGCAAACACATAATTGATTAGAAAAAACCTTAAATGCTTAATTTTCAATCAACTATTTATTTCTCGTTAAAAACAGAGTAAGATATTGAAAAGGGGAGAAATTATGATTTTATTGCATATATAGACGTTTCAGCCGGATTCGAGCGGTTTTCTGTGTACATCTTCCATCGGTAAAATAAACGAAAAATCAGGAACATTTTAGTTAATTTTAATGAAAACTCATTGATTTTTATCATTTGTATTGGAAACAACATCTTTATGTCTTTTCTTGGATCTAAATAATATGGAACCTCGCTTTATGATTTGAAATTAAAATCCTCAAATTTGGTAATATAGCGATTTTTTTCACGTTTTTCATGTAGTGTGTTTGTACGAAAATATATTCGTTTTTACCAATATTTCGATAATACTTCATGTTTTCTCACGATTTGTGATTTGGCCAGAAATCTGAGAATTTCCCATAATATTGCATTTTAAGCAAGTTTTCTTACGTTTTGTTTTGTACTAAAAATCATTGATTTTAGCAATATTTTGACGTTCATCATCATCTTTTCCTTTATGTGATTTAAATAAAATATTGAATTAGGCAATATTTTGCCGTTTTTCCACGTTTTTGTGAATTTTCAGATTATTGTTATTAATTCAATATATACGATAAAAATGATGCAAACACGTCATTGATTAGAAATTAACATTAAATGCTTCATTTTCAATCAACTATTTGTTTCTCGTTAAAAAACTGAGTAAGATTTTGAAAAAGCTAAAGTTCAGTTTTTATTGCATATATCGATGTTTCAGCCGGATTCGAGCGGTTTTATGTGTGCATCTTCCATCGGTAATATAAACGGAAAATCAGGAGAATTTTAGAGTATTTTAATGAAAACACATTGATTTCTATCATTTGTATTGGAAACAACATCTTTACATGTCTTTTCTAGAATCTAAATAATACGAAACCTCGCTCTATGATTTGAAGTTAAAATCCTCAAATTTGGTAATATAGCGATTTTTTTAACGTTTTTCATGTAGTGTGACATTACGTAAATATATTGGTTGTTACCAATATTTCGATACTACTTCATGTTTTCTCACGATATGTGATTTGGCCTTCAAATCTCAGAATTTCGCAAATTTTGCATTTTTAAGCAAGTTTTCTTGCGTTTTGTTTTGTACTAAAAATCATTGAATTTAGCAATATTTTGACTTTACCATCCTCTTTTCCTTTATGTGATTTAAACAAAATACCATCGAATTAGGCAATATTTTTCCGTTTCTCCACGTTTTTGTGAATTTTCAGTTTATTGTCAATAATTCATTAAATATACGATAAAAATGATGCAAACACATAATTGATTAGAAAAAACCTTAAATACTTCATTTTCAATCACCTATTTGTTTCTCGTTAAAATACTCAGTAAGATATTGAAAAGGGGAGGAGTTATGTTTTTATTGCATATATCGACGTTTCAGCCGGATTCGAGCGGTTTTACGTGTACATCTTCCATCGGTAATATAAACGGAAAATCAGGAACATTTTAGTTAATTCTAATGAAAACACATTGATTTTTATCATTTGTATTGGAAACAACTTTTTATATGTTTTTTCTAGGATTTAAATAATAGGAAACCTCGCTTTATGATTTGAAGCTAAAATCCTCAAATATCGCAATAGAGCGATTTTGTTCATGTTTTTTTATGTAGTGTGACCACGTGAATATATTCGTTTTTACCAATATTTCGATATTCATTTCGACATTCATGTAGAATCACGATATGTGATTTGGCCTTTAAATATCAGAATTTCGCATAATATTGCCTTTTAAGCAAGTTTTCTTGCATTTCATTTCGTACTAAAAGTCATCAAATATAGCAATATTTTGACGTTTATCATCCCCCTTTTCCTTTATGTGATATAAACAAAATATCATCGAATTAGGCAATATTTTTCCGTTTCTCCACGTTTTTGTGAATTTTCAGTTTATTGTTATTAATTCCTGATATATACGATAAAAATGATGCAAACACATTATTGATTAGAAATTAACATTAAATGCTTCATTTTCAATCAACTATTTGTTTCTCGTTAAAATACTCAGTAAGATATTGAAAAGGGAAGGAGTTCTGTTTTCATTGCATATAACGACGTTTCAGCCGGATTAAAGCGGTTTTACGCGTACATCTTCCATCGGTAATATAAACGGAAAATCAGGAACATTTTAGTTAATTCTAATGAAAACACATTGATTTTTATCATTTGTATTGGAAACAACTTTATTATATGTCTTTTCTAGGATCTAAATAATACGAAACCTCGCTTTATGATTTGAAGCTAAAATCCTCAAATATGGCAATAGAGCGATTTTGTTCATGTTTTTTATGTAGTGTGACTTCACGTGAATATATTCGTTTTTTACCAATATTTCGATACTATTTCATGTAGAATCACGATATGTGATTTGGCCTTTAAATATCAGAATTTCGCATAATATTGCATTTTTAAGCAAGTTTTCTTGCATTTCCTTTCGTACTAAAAGTCATCGAAAATAGCAATATTTTGACGTTTATCCCTTTTCCTTTATGTTCTATATGTGATATAAACAAAATATCATCGAATTAGGCAATATTTTGCCTTTTTTCCACGTTTTTGTGAATTTTCAGTTTATTGTTAATAATTCATTAAAAATACGATAAAAATGATGCAAACACATAATTGATTAGAAAAAAACCTTAAATACTTCATTTTCAATCACCTATTTGTTTCTCGTTAAAATACTCAGTAAGATATTGAAAAGGGGAGGAGTTATGTTTTTATTGCATATATCGACGTTTCAGCCGGATTTGAGCGGTTTTACGTGTACATCTTCCATTGGTAATATAAACGGAAAATCAGGAACATTTTAGTTAATTCTAATGAAAACACATTGATTTTTATCATTTGTTTTAGAAACAACATCTTTATATGTCTTTTCTTGGATCTAAATAATATGGAACCTCGCTTTATGATTTGAAATTAAAATCCTCAAATTTGGTAATATAGCGATTTTTTCACGTTTTTTATGTTGTGTGATTGAACGTAAATATATTCGTTTTTACCAATATTTCGATAATACTGCATGTTTTCTCACGATATGTGATTTAGCCTGAAATCTGAGAATTTCACATAATATTGCATTTTAAGCAAGTTTTCTTACGTTTTGTTTTGTACTAAAAATCATTGAATTTAGCAAGATTTTGACGTTTATCATCCTCTTTTCCTTTATGTGATTTAAATAAAATATCATCGAATTAGGCAATATTTTTCCATTTTTTCACGTTTTTGTGAATTTTCAGTTTATTGTTAATAATTCATTATATATACGATAAAAATTATGCAAACACATAATTGATTAGAAAAAACCATAAATACTTAATTTGCAATTAACTATTTATTTCTCGTTAAAAAACTGAGTAAGATATTGAATAGGGGAGAAGTTATGATTTTATTGCATACATAGACGTTTCAGCCGGATTCGAGCGGTTTTCTGTGTACATCTTCCATCGGTAATATAAACGGGAAATCAGGAACATTTTAGTTAATTCTAATGAAAACTCATTGATTTTTATCATTTGTATTGGAAACAACATCTTTATATGTCTTTTCTTAGATCTAAATAATATGGAACCTCGCTTTATGATTTGAAATTAAAATCCTCAAATTTGGTAATATAGCGATTTTTTTCACGTTTTTCATGTAGTGTGTTTGTACGAAAATATATTCGTTTGTACCAATATTTCGATAATACTTCATGTTTTCTCACGATATGTGATTTGGCCTGAAAATTGAGAATTTCCCAAAATATATAATTTTTAAGCAAGTTTTCTTACGTTTTGTTTTGTACTAAAAATCATTGAATTAGGCAATATTTTGCCGTTTTTCCACGTTTTTGTGAATTTTCAGATTATTGTTATTAGTTCAATATATATACGATAAAAATGATGCAAACACGTAATTGATTAGAAATTAACATTAAATGCTTCATTTTCAATCAACTATTTGTTTCTCGTTAAAAAACTGGGTAAGATTTTGAAAAAGCTAAAGTTCAGTTTTTATTGCATATATCGACGTTTCAGCCGGATTAGAGCGGTTTTATGTGTACATCTTCCATCGGAAATATAAACGGAAAATCAGGAAAATTTTAGAGTATTTTAATGAAAACACATTGATTTCTATCATTTGTATTGGAAACAACATCTTTACATGTCTTTTCTAGAATCTAAATAATACGAAACCTCGCTCTATGATTTGAAGTTAAAATCCTCAAATTTGGTAATATTGCGATTTTTTTAACGTTTTTCTTGTAGTGTGACATTACGTAAATATATTGGTTGTTACCAATATTTCGATACTACTTCATGTTTTCTCACGATATGTGATTTGGCCTTCAAATCTCAGAATTTCGCAAATTTTGCATTTTAAGCAAGTTTTCTTGCGTTTTGTTTTGTACTAAAAATCATTGAATTTAGCAATATTTTGACGTTTACCATCCTCTTTTCCTTTATGTGATTTAAACAAAATAACATCGAATTAGGCAATATTTTTCCGTTTCTCCACGTTTTTGTGAATTTTCAGTTTATTGTTAATAATTCATTAAATATTCGATAAAAATGATGCAAACACATAATTGATTAGAAAAAACCTTAAATACTTCATTTTCAATCAACTATTTGTTTCTCGTTAAAATACTCAGTAAGATATTGAAAAGGGGAGGAGTTCTGTTTTTATTGCATATATCGACGTTTCAGCCGGATTCGAGCGGTTTTACGTGTACATCTTCCATCGGTAATATAAACGGAAAATCAGGAACATTTTAGTTAATTCTAATGAAAACACATTGTTTTTTATCATTTGTATTAGAAACAACATCTTTATATGTCTTTTCTAGGATCTAAATAATATGGAACTTCGCTTTATGATTTGAAATTAAAATCCTCAAATTTGGTAATATAGCGATTTTTTTCACGTTTTTCATGTAGTGTGATTGTACGTAAATATATTCGTTTTACCAATATTTCGATATTACTTCATGTTTTCTCACGATATGTGATTTAGCCTAAAAACTGAGAATTTCGCATAATATTGCATTTTTAAGCAAGTTTTCATACGTTTTGTTTTGTACTAAAAATCATTGAATTTAGCAATATTTTGACGTTTATCATCCTCTTTTCCTTTATGTGATTTAAATAAAATATCATCGAATTAGGCAATATTTTGCCGTTTTTCCACGTTTTTGTGAATTTTCAGTTTATTGTTATTAATTCAATATATATACGATAAAAATGATGCAAACACATAATTGATTAGAAATTAACATTAAATACGTCATTTTCAATCAACTATTTGTTTCTCGTTAAAAAACTGAGTAAAATATTGAAAAAGCGAGAAGTTCTGTTTTTTACTGCATTTATCGACGTTTCAGCCGGATTTGAGCGGTTTTACGTGTACATCTTCCATCGGTAATATAAACGGAAAATCAGGAACATTTTAGAGTATTTTAATGAAAACACATTGATTTTTATCATTTGTATTGGAAACAACATCTTTACATGTCTTTTTTAGAATCTAAATAATACGAAACCTCGCTTTATGGTTTGATGTTAAAATCCTCAAATTTGGTAATATAGCGACTTTTTTAACGTTTTTCATGTAGTGTAACATTACGTAAATATATTCGTTTTTACCAATATTTCGATACTACTTCATGTTTTCTCACGATATGTGATTTGGCCTGAAATCTGAGAATTTCCTAAAATATTGCATTTTTAAGCAAGTTTTCTTACGTTTTGTTTTGTACTAAAAATCATTGAATTTAGCAATATTTTGACGTTCATCATCATCTTTTCCTTTATGTGATTTAAATAAAATATCATTGAATTAGGCAATATTTTGCCGTTTTTCCACGTTTTTGTGAATTTTCAGATTATTGTTATTAATTCAATATATATACGATAAAAATGATGCAAACACGTATTTGATTAGAAATTAACATTAAATGCTTCATTTTCAATCAACTATTTGTTTCTCGTTAAAAAACTGGGTAAGATTTTGAAAAAGCTAAAGTTCAGTTTTTATTGCGTATATCGACGTTTCAGCCGGATTAGAGCGGTTTTATGTGTACATCTTCCATCGGTAATATAAACGGAAAATCAGGAAAATTTTAGAGTATTTTAATGAAAACACATTGATTCTATCATTTGTATTGGAAACAACATCTTTACATGTCTTTTCTAGAATCTAAATAATACGAAACCTCGCTCTATGATTTAAAGTTAAAATCCTCAAATTTGGTAATATAGCGATTTTTTTAATGTTTTTCATGTAGTGTGACATTACGTAAATATATTGGTTGTTACCAATATTTCAATACTACTTCATGTTTTCTCACGATATGTGATTTGGCCTTCAAATCTCAGAATTTCGCAAATTTTGCATTTTTAAGCAAGTTTTCTTGCGATTTGTTTTGTACTAAAAATCATTGAATTTAGCAATATTTTGACGTTTACCATCCTCTTTTCCTTTATGTGATTTAAACAAAATAACATCGAATTAGGCAATATTTTTCCGTTTCTCCACGTTTTTGTGAATTTTCAGTTCATTGTTAATAATTCATTAAATATACGATAAAAATGATGCAAACACATAATTGATTAGAAAAAACCTTAAATATTTCATTTTCAATCAACTATTTGTTTCTCGTTAAAATACTCAGTAAGATATTGAAAAGGGGAGGAGTTCTGTTTTTATTGCATATATCGACGTTTCAGCCGGATTCGAGCGGTTTTACGTGTACATCTTCCATCGGTAATATAAACGGAAAATCAGGAACATTCTAGTTAATTTTATTGAAAACACATTGATTTTTATCATTTGTATTGGAAACAACATTTTTATATGTCTTTTCTAGGATCTAAATAATACGAAACCTCGCTTTATGATTTGAAGCTAAAATCCTCAAATATCGCAATAGAGCGATTTTGTTCATGTTTTTTATGTAGTGTGACCACGTGAATATATTCGTTTTTTACCAATATTTCGATACTAATTCATGTCGAATCACGATATGTGATTTGGCCTTTAAATATCAGAATTTCGCATAATATTGCCTTTTAAGCAAGTTTTCTTGCATTTCCTTTCGAACTAAAAGTCATCAAATATAGCAATATTTTGACGTTTATCATCCCCCTTTTCCTTTATGTGATATAAACAAAATATCATCGAATTAGGCAATATTTTGCAGTTTTTCCACGCTTTTGTGAATTTTCAGTTTATTGTTATTAATTCCTGATATATACGATAACAATGATGCAAACACATTATTGATTAGAAATTAACATTAAATACTTCATTTTCAATCAACTATTTGTTTCTCGTTAAAATACTCAGTAAGATATTGAAAAGGGGAGGAGTTCTGTTTTTATTGCATATATCGACGTTTCAGCCGGATTCGAGCGGTTTTACGTGTACATCTTCCATCGGTAATATAAACGGAAAATCAGGAACATTTTAGTTAATTCTAATGAAAACACATTGTTTTTTATCATTTGTATTAGAAACAACATCTTTATATAACTTTTCTAGGATCTAAATAATATGGAACTTCGCTTTATGATTTGAAATTAAAATCCTCAAATTTGGTAATATAGCGATTTTTTTCACGTTTTTCATGTAGTGTGATTGTACGTAAATATATTCGTTTTACCAATATTTCGATATTACTTCATGTTTTCTCACGATATGTGATTTAGCCTAAAAACTGAGAATTTCGCATAATATTGCATTTTTAAGCAAGTTTTCATACGTTTTGTTTTGTACTAAAAATCATTGAATTTAGCAATATTTTGACGTTTATCATCCTCTTTTCCTTTATGTGATTTAAATAAAATATCATCGAATTAGGCAATATTTTGCCGTTTTTCCACGTTTTTGTGAATTTTCAGTTTATTGTTATTAATTCAATATATATACGATAAAAATGATGCAAACACATAATTGATTAGAAATTAACATTAAATACGTCATTTTCAATCAACTATTTGTTTCTCGTTAAAAAACTGAGTAAAATATTGAAAAAGCGAGAAGTTCTGTTTTTTACTGCATTTATCGACGTTTCAGCCGGATTTGAGCGGTTTTACGTGTACATCTTCCATCGGTAATATAAACGGAAAATCAGGAACATTTTAGAGTATTTTAATGAAAACACATTGATTTTTATCATTTGTATTGGAAACAACATCTTTACATGTCTTTTTTAGAATCTAAATAATACGAAACCTCGCTTTATGGTTTGATGTTAAAATCCTCAAATTTGGTAATATAGCGACTTTTTTAACGTTTTTCATGTAGTGTAACATTACGTAAATATATTCGTTTTTACCAATATTTCGATACTACTTCATGTTTTCTCACGATATGTGATTTGGCCTGAAATCTGAGAATTTCCTAAAATATTGCATTTTTAAGCAAGTTTTCTTACGTTTTGTTTTGTACTAAAAATCATTGAATTTAGCAATATTTTGACGTTCATCATCATCTTTTCCTTTATGTGATTTAAATAAAATATCATTGAATTAGGCAATATTTTGCCGTTTTTCCACGTTTTTGTGAATTTTCAGATTATTGTTATTAATTCAATATATATACGATAAAAATGATGCAAACACGTATTTGATTAGAAATTAACATTAAATGCTTCATTTTCAATCAACTATTTGTTTCTCGTTAAAAAACTGGGTAAGATTTTGAAAAAGCTAAAGTTCAGTTTTTATTGCGTATATCGACGTTTCAGCCGGATTAGAGCGGTTTTATGTGTACATCTTCCATCGGTAATATAAACGGAAAATCAGGAAAATTTTAGAGTATTTTAATGAAAACACATTGATTCTATCATTTGTATTGGAAACAACATCTTTACATGTCTTTTCTAGAATCTAAATAATACGAAACCTCGCTCTATGATTTAAAGTTAAAATCCTCAAATTTGGTAATATAGCGATTTTTTTAATGTTTTTCATGTAGTGTGACATTACGTAAATATATTGGTTGTTACCAATATTTCAATACTACTTCATGTTTTCTCACGATATGTGATTTGGCCTTCAAATCTCAGAATTTCGCAAATTTTGCATTTTTAAGCAAGTTTTCTTGCGATTTGTTTTGTACTAAAAATCATTGAATTTAGCAATATTTTGACGTTTACCATCCTCTTTTCCTTTATGTGATTTAAACAAAATAACATCGAATTAGGCAATATTTTTCCGTTTCTCCACGTTTTTGTGAATTTTCAGTTTATTGTTAATAATTCATTAAATATACGATAAAAATGATGCAAACACATAATTGATTAGAAAAAACCTTAAATATTTCATTTTCAATCAACTATTTGTTTCTCGTTAAAATACTCAGTAAGATATTGAAAAGGGGAGGAGTTCTGTTTTTATTGCATATATCGACGTTTCAGCCGGATTCGAGCGGTTTTACGTGTACATCTTCCATCGGTAATATAAACGGAAAATCAGGAACATTCTAGTTAATTTTATTGAAAACACATTGATTTTTATCATTTGTATTGGAAACAACATTTTTATATGTCTTTTCTAGGATCTAAATAATACGAAACCTCGCTTTATGATTTGAAGCTTAAATCCTCAAATATCGCAATAGAGCGATTTTGTTCATGTTTTTTATGTAGTGTGACCACGTGAATATATTCGTTTTTTACCAATATTTCGATACTAATTCATGTCGAATCACGATATGTGATTTGGCCTTTAAATATCAGAATTTCGCATAATATTGCCTTTTAAGCAAGTTTTCTTGCATTTCCTTTCGAACTAAAAGTCATCAAATATAGCAATATTTTGACGTTTATCATCCCCCTTTTCCTTTATGTGATATAAACAAAATATCATCGAATTAGGCAATATTTTGCAGTTTTTCCACGCTTTTGTGAATTTTCAGTTTATTGTTATTAATTCATGATATATACGATAACAATGATGCAAACACATTATTGATTAGAAATTAACATTAAATACTTCATTTTCAATCAACTATTTGTTTCTCGTTAAAATACTCAGTAAGATATTGAATAGGGAAGGAGTTCCGTTTTTATTGCATATATCGACGTTTCAGCCGGATTAAAGCGGTTTTACGTGTACATCTTCCATCGGTAATATAAACGGAAAATCAGGAACATTTTAGTTAATTCTAATGAAAACACATTGATTTTTATCATTTGTATTAGAAACAACATCTTTATATGTCTTTTCTAGGATCTAAATAATATGGAACTTCGCTTTATGATTTGAAATTAAAATCCTCAAATTTGGTAATATAGCGATTTTTTTCACGTTTTTCATGTAGTGTGATTGTACGTAAATATATTCGTTTTACCAATATTTCGATATTACTTCATGTTTTCTCACGATATGTGATTTAGCCTGAAATCTGAGAATTTCGCATAATATTGCATTTTTAAGCAAGTTTTCTTACGTTTTGTTTTGTACTAAAAATCATTGAATTTAGCAATATTTTGACGTTTATCATCCTCTTTTCCTTTATGTGATTTAAATAAAATATCATCGAATTAGGCAATATTTTGCCGTTTTTCCACGTTTTTGTGAATTTTCAGTTTATTGTTATTAATTCAATATATATACGATAAAAATGATGCAAACACATAATTGATTAGAAATTAACATTAAATACTTCATTTTCAATCAACTATTTGTTTCTCGTTAAAAAACTGAGTAAGATATTGAAAAGGGGAGAAGTTATGATTTTATTGCATATATAGACGTTTCAGCCAGATTCGAGCGGTTTTCTGTATACATCTTCCATCGGTAATATAAACGGAAAATCAGGAACATTTTAGTTAATTTTAATGAAAACTCATTGATTTTTATCATTTGTATTGGAAACAACATCTTTATATGTCTTTTCTTGGATCTAAATAATATGGAACCTCGCTTTATGATTTGAAATTAAAATCCTCAAATTTGGTAATATAGCGATTTTTTTCACGTTTTTCATGTAGTGTGTTTGTACGAAAATATATTCGTTTATACCAATATTTCGATAATACTTCATGTTTTCTCACAATATGTGATTTGGCCCGAAATCTGAGAATTTCCCATAATATTGCATTTTTAAGCAAGTTTTCTTACGTTTTGTTTTGTACTAAAAATCATTGAATTTAGCAATAGTTTGACGTTCATCATCATCTTTTCCTTTATGTGATTTAAATAAAATATCATTGAATTAGCCAATATATTGCCGTTTTTCCACGTTTTTGTGAATTTTCAGATTATTGTTATTAATTCAATATATATACGATAAAAATGATGCAAACACGTAATTGATTAGAAATTAACATTAAATGCTTCATTTTCAATCACCTATTTGTTTCTTGTTAAAAAACTGAGTAAGATTTTGAAAAAGCCAAAGTTCAGTTTTTATTGCATATATCGACGTTTCAGCCGGATTAGAGCGGTTTTATGTGTACATCTTCCATCGGTAATATAAACGGAAAATCAGGAAAATTTGAGAGTATTTTAATGAAAACACATTGATTCTATCATTTGTATTGGAAACAACATCTTTACATGTCTTTTCTAGAATCTAAATAATACGAAACCTCGCTCTATGATTTAAAGTTAAAATCCTCAAATTTCGTAATATAGCGATTTTTTTAATGTTTTTCATGTAGTGTGACATTACGTAAATATATTGGTTGTTACCAATATTTCAATACTACTTCATGTTTCTCACGATATGTGATTTGGCCTTCAAATCTCAGAATTTCGCAAATTTTGCATTTTTAAGCAAGTTTTCTTGCGTTTTGTTTTATACTAAAAATCATTGAATTTAGCAATATTTTGACGTTTACCATCCTCTTTTCCTTTATGTGATTTAAACAAAATAACATCGAATTAGGCAATATTTTTCCGTTTCTCCACGTTTTTGTGAATTTTCAGTGTATTGTTAATAATTTATTAAATATACGATAAAAATGATGCAAACACATATTTGATTAGAAAAAACCTTAAATATTTCATTTTCAATCAACTATTTGTTTCTCGTTAAAATACTCAGTAAGATATTGAAAAGGGGAGGAGTTCTGTTATTATTGCATATATCGACGTTTCAGCCGGAATCGAGCGGTTTTACGTGTACATCTTCCATCGGTAATATAAACGGAAAATCAGGAACATTCTAGTTAATTTTATTGAAAACACATTGATTTTTATCATTTGTATTGGAAACAACATTTTTATATGTCTTTTCTAGGATTTAAATAATACGAAACCTCGCTTTATGATTTGAAGCTAAAATCCTCAAATATCGCAATAGAGCGATTTTGTTCATGTTTTTTATGTAGTGTGACCACGTGAATATATTCGTTTTTTACCAATATTTCGATACTAATTCATGTAGAATCACGATATGTGATTTGGCCTTTAAATATCAGAATTTCGCATAATATTGCCTTTTAAGCAAGTTTTCTTGCATTTCCTTTCGAACTAAAAGTCATCAAATATAGCAATATTTTGACGTTTATCATCCCCCTTTTCCTTTATGTGATATAAACAAAATATCATCGAATTAGGCAATATTTTGCAGTTTTTCCACGCTTTTGTGAATTTTCAGTTTATTGTTATTAATTCATGATATATACGATAACAATGATGCAAACACATTATTGATTAGAAATTAACATTAAATACTTCATTTTCAATCAACTATTTGTTTCTCGTTAAAATACTCAGTAAGATATTGAATAGGGAAGGAGTTCCGTTTTTATTGCATATATCGACGTTTCAGCCGGATTAAAGCGGTTTTACGTGTACATCTTCCATCGGTAATATAAACGGAAAATCAGGAACATTTTAGTTAATTCTAATGAAAACACATTGATTTTTATCATTTGTATTAGAAACAACATCTTTATATGTCTTTTCTAGGATCTAAATAATATGGAACTTCGCTTTATGATTTGAAATTAAAATCCTCAAATTTGGTAATATAGCGATTTTTTTCACGTTTTTCATGTAGTGTGATTGTACGTAAATATATTCGTTTAACCAATATTTCGATATTACTTCATGATTTCTCACGATATGTGATTTAGCCTGAAATCTGAGAATTTCGCATAATATTGCATTTTTAAGCAAGTATTCTTACGTTTTCTTTTGTACTAAAAATCATTGAATTTAGCAATATTTTGACGTTTATCATTCTCTTTTCCTTTATGTGATTTAAATAAAATATCATCGAATTAGGCAATATTTTGCCGTTTTTCCACGTTTTTGTGAATTTTCATTTTATTGTTATTAATTCAATATATATACGATAAAAATGATGCAAACACATAATTGATTAGAAATTAACATTAAATACTTCATTTTCAATCAACTATTTGTTTCTCGTTAAAAAACTGAGTAAGATATTGAAAAGGGGAGAAGTTATGATTTTATTGCATATATAGACGTTTCAGCCAGATTCGAGCGGTTTTCTGTATACATCTTCCATCGGTAATATAAACGGAAAATCAGGAACATTTTAGTTAATTTTAATGAAAACTCATTGATTTTTATCATTTGTATTGGAAACAACATCTTTATATGTCTTTTCTTGGATCTAAATAATATGGAACCTCGCTTTATGATTTGAAATTAAAATCCTCAAATTTGGTAATATAGCGATTTTTTTCACGTTTTTCATGTAGTGTGTTTGTACGAAAATATATTCGTTTTTACCAATATTTCGATAATACTTCATGTTTTCTCACGATATGTGATTTGGCCCGAAATCTGAGAATTTCCCATAATATTGCATTTTTAAGCAAGTTTTCTTACATTTTGTTTTGTACTAAAAATCATTGAATTTAGCAATAGTTTGACGTTCATCATCATCTTTTACTTTATGTGATTTAAATAAAATATCATTGAATTAGCCAATATATTGCCGTTTTTCCACGTTTTTGTGAATTTTCAGATTATTGTTATTAATTCAATATATATACGATAAAAATGATGCAAACACGTAATTGATTAGAAATTAACATTAAATGCTTCATTTTCAATCACCTATTTGTTTCTTGTTAAAAAACTGAGTAAGATTTTGAAAAAGCTAAAGTTCAGTTTTTATTGCATATATCGACGTTTCAGCCGGATTAGAGCGGTTTTATGTGTACATCTTCCATCGGTAATATAAACGGAAAATCAGGAAAATTTTAGAGTATTTTAATGAAAACACATTGATTCTATCATTTGTATTGGAAACAACATCTTTACATGTCTTTTCTAGAATCTAAATAATACGAAACCTCGCTCTATGATTTAAAGTTAAAATCCTCAAATTTCGTAATATAGCGATTTTTTTTAATGTTTTTCATGTAGTGTGACACTACGTAAATATATTGGTTGTTACCAATATTTCAATACTACTTCATGTTTTCTCACGATATGTGATTTGGCCTTCAAATCTCAGAATTTCGCAAATTTTGCATTTTTAAGCAAGTTTTCTTGCGTTTTGTTTTATACTAAAAATCATTGAATTTAGCAATATTTTGACGTTTACCATCCTCTTTTCCTTTATGTGATTTAAACAAAATAACATCGAATTAGGCAATATTTTTCCGTTTCTCCACGTTTTTGTGAATTTTCAGTTTATTGTTAATAATTTATTAAATATACGATCAAAATGATGCAAACACATATTTGATTAGAAAAAACCTTAAATATTTCATTTTCAATCAACTATTTGTGTCTCGTTAAAATACTCAGTAAGATATTGAAAAGGGGAGGAGTTCTGTTTTTATTGCATATATCGACGTTTCAGCCGGAATCGAGCGGTTTTACGTGTACATCTTCCATCGGTAATATAAACGGAAAATCAGGAACATTCTAGTTAATTTTATTGAAAACACATTGATTTTTATCATTTGTATTGGAAACAACATTTTTATATGTCTTTTCTAGGATTTAAATAATACGAAACCTCGCTTTATGATTTGAAGCTAAAATCCTCAAATATCGCAATAGAGCGATTTTGTTCATGTTTTTTATGTAGTGTGACCACGTGAATATATTCGTTTTTTACCAATATTTCGATACTAATTCATGTAGAATCACGATATGTGATTTGGCCTTTAAATATCAGAATTTCGCATAATATTGCCTTTTAAGCAAGTTTTCTTGCATTTCCTTTCGAACTAAAAGTCATCAAATATAGCAATATTTTGACGTTTATCATCCCCCTTTTCCTTTATGTGATATAAACAAAATATCATCGAATTAGGCAATATTTTGCAGTTTTTCCACGCTTTTGTGAATTTTCAGTTTATTGTTATTAATTCATGATATATACGATAACAATGATGCAAACACATTATTGATTAGAAATTAACATTAAATACTTCATTTTCAATCAACTATTTGTTTCTCGTTAAAATACTCAGTAAGATATTGAATAGGGAAGGAGTTCCGTTTTTATTGCATATATCGACGTTTCAGCCGGATTAAAGCGGTTTTACGTGTACATCTTCCATCGGTAATATAAACGGAAAATCAGGAACATTTTAGTTAATTCTAATGAAAACACATTGATTTTTATCATTTGTATTAGAAACAACATCTTTATATGTCTTTTCTAGGATCTAAATAATATGGAACTTCGCTTTATGATTTGAAATTAAAATCCTCAAATTTGGTAATATAGCGATTTTTTTCACGTTTTTCATGTAGTGTGATTGTACGTAAATATATTCGTTTAACCAATATTTCGATATTACTTCATGATTTCTCACGATATGTGATTTAGCCTGAAATCTGAGAATTTCGCATAATATTGCATTTTTAAGCAAGTATTCTTACGTTTTCTTTTGTACTAAAAATCATTGAATTTAGCAATATTTTGACGTTTATCATTCTCTTTTCCTTTATGTGATTTAAATAAAATATCATCGAATTAGGCAATATTTTGCCGTTTTTCCACGTTTTTGTGAATTTTCATTTTATTGTTATTAATTCAATATATATACGATAAAAATGATGCAAACACATAATTGATTAGAAATTAACATTAAATACTTCATTTTCAATCAACTATTTGTTTCTCGTTAAAAAACTGAGTAAGATATTGAAAAGGGGAGAAGTTATGATTTTATTGCATATATAGACGTTTCAGCCAGATTCGAGCGGTTTTCTGTATACATCTTCCATCGGTAATATAAACGGAAAATCAGGAACATTTTAGTTAATTTTAATGAAAACTCATTGATTTTTATCATTTGTATTGGAAACAACATCTTTATATGTCTTTTCTTGGATCTAAATAATATGGAACCTCGCTTTATGATTTGAAATTAAAATCCTCAAATTTGGTAATATAGCGATTTTTTTCACGTTTTTCATGTAGTGTGTTTGTACGAAAATATATTCGTTTTTACCAATATTTCGATAATACTTCATGTTTTCTCACGATATGTGATTTGGCCCGAAATCTGAGAATTTCCCATAATATTGCATTTTTAAGCAAGTTTTCTTACATTTTGTTTTGTACTAAAAATCATTGAATTTAGCAATAGTTTGACGTTCATCATCATCTTTTACTTTATGTGATTTAAATAAAATATCATTGAATTAGCCAATATATTGCCGTTTTTCCACGTTTTTGTGAATTTTCAGATTATTGTTATTAATTCAATATATATACGATAAAAATGATGCAAACACGTAATTGATTAGAAATTAACATTAAATGCTTCATTTTCAATCACCTATTTGTTTCTTGTTAAAAAACTGAGTAAGATTTTGAAAAAGCTAAAGTTCAGTTTTTATTGCATATATCGACGTTTCAGCCGGATTAGAGCGGTTTTATGTGTACATCTTCCATCGGTAATATAAACGGAAAATCAGGAAAATTTTAGAGTATTTTAATGAAAACACATTGATTCTATCATTTGTATTGGAAACAACATCTTTACATGTCTTTTCTAGAATCTAAATAATACGAAACCTCGCTCTATGATTTAAAGTTAAAATCCTCAAATTTCGTAATATAGCGATTTTTTTTAATGTTTTTCATGTAGTGTGACACTACGTAAATATATTGGTTGTTACCAATATTTCAATACTACTTCATGTTTTCTCACGATATGTGATTTGGCCTTCAAATCTCAGAATTTCGCAAATTTTGCATTTTTAAGCAAGTTTTCTTGCGTTTTGTTTTATACTAAAAATCATTGAATTTAGCAATATTTTGACGTTTACCATCCTCTTTTCCTTTATGTGATTTAAACAAAATAACATCGAATTAGGCAATATTTTTCCGTTTCTCCACGTTTTTGTGAATTTTCAGTTTATTGTTAATAATTTATTAAATATACGATCAAAATGATGCAAACACATATTTGATTAGAAAAAACCTTAAATATTTCATTTTCAATCAACTATTTGTGTCTCGTTAAAATACTCAGTAAGATATTGAAAAGGGGAGGAGTTCTGTTTTTATTGCATATATCGACGTTTCAGCCGGAATCGAGCGGTTTTACGTGTACATCTTCCATCGGTAATATAAACGGAAAATCAGGAACATTCTAGTTAATTTTATTGAAAACACATTGATTTTTATCATTTGTATTGGAAACAACATTTTTATATGTCTTTTCTAGGATTTAAATAATACGAAACCTCGCTTTATGATTTGAAGCTAAAATCCTCAAATATCGCAATAGAGCGATTTTGTTCATGTTTTTTATGTAGTGTGACCACGTGAATATATTCGTTTTTTACCAATATTTCGATACTAATTCATGTAGAATCACGATATGTGATTTGGCCTTTAAATATCAGAATTTCGCATAATATTGCCTTTTAAGCAAGTTTTCTTGCATTTCCTTTCTAACTATAAGTCATCAAATATAGCAATATTTTGACGTTTATCATCCCCCTTTTCCTTTATGTGATATAAACAAAATATCATCGAATTAGGCAATATTTTGCAGTTTTTCCACGCTTTTGTGAATTTTCAGTTTATTGTTATTAATTCATGATTTATACGATAACAATGATGCAAACACATTATTGATTAGAAATTAACATTAAATACTTCATTTTCAATCAACTATTTGTTTCTCGTTAAAATACTCAGTAAGATATTGAATAGGGAAGGAGTTCCGTTTTTATTGCATATATCGACGTTTCAGCCGGATTAAAGCGGTTTTACGTGTACATCTTCCATCGGTAATATAAACGGAAAATCAGGAACATTTTAGTTAATTCTAATGAAAACACATTGATTTTTATCATTTGTATTAGAAACAACATCTTTATATGTCTTTTCTAGGATCTAAATAATATGGAACTTCGCTTTATGATTTGAAATTAAAATCCTCAAATTTGGTAATATAGCGATTTTTTTCACGTTTTTCATGTAGTGTGATTGTACGTAAATATATTCGTTTAACCAATATTTCGATATTACTTCATGATTTCTCACGATATGTGATTTAGCCTGAAATCTGAGAATTTCGCATAATATTGCATTTTTAAGCAAGTATTCTTACGTTTTCTTTTGTACTAAAAATCATTGAATTTAGCAATATTTTGACGTTTATCATTCTCTTTTCCTTTATGTGATTTAAATAAAATATCATCGAATTAGGCAATATTTTGCCGTTTTTCCACGTTTTTGTGAATTTTCATTTTATTGTTATTAATTCAATATATATACGATAAAAATGATGCAAACACATAATTGATTAGAAATTAACAATAAATACTTCATTTTCAATCAACTATTTGTTTCTCGTTAAAAAACTGAGTAAGATATTGAAAAGGGGAGAAGTTATGATTTTATTGCATATATAGACGTTTCAGCCAGATTCGAGCGGTTTTCTGTATACATCTTCCATCGGTAATATAAACGGAAAATCAGGAACATTTTAGTTAATTTTAATGAAAACTCATTGATTTTTATCATTTGTATTGGAAACAACATCTTTATATGTCTTTTCTTGGATCTAAATAATATGGAACCTCGCTTTATGATTTGAAATTAAAATCCTCAAATTTGGTAATATAGCGATTTTTTTCACGTTTTTCATGTAGTGTGTTTGTACGAAAATATATTCGTTTTTACCAATATTTCGATAATACTTCATGTTTTCTCACGATATGTGATTTGGCCCGAAATCTGAGAATTTCCCATAATATTGCATTTTTAAGCAAGTTTTCTTACGTTTTGTTTTGTACTAAAAATCATTGAATTTAGCAATAGTTTGACGTTCATCATCATCTTTTCCTTTATGCGATTTAAATAAAATATCATTGAATTAGCCAATATATTGCCGTTTTTCCACGTTTTTGTGAATTTTCAGATTATTGTTATTAATTCAATATATATACGATAAAAATTATGCAAACACGTAATTGATTAGAAATTAACATTAAATGCTTCATTTTCAATCAACTATTTGTTTCTCGTTAAAAAACTGAGTAAGATTTTGAAAAAGCTAAAGTTCAGTTTTTATTGCATATATCGACGTTTCAGCCGGATTAGAGCGGTTTTATGTGTACATCTTCCATCGGTAATATAAACGGAAAATCAGGAAAATTTTAGAGTATTTTAATGAAAACACATTGATTCTATCATTTGTATTGGAAACAACATCTTTACATGTCTTTTCTAGAATCTAAATAATACGAAACCTCGCTCTATGATTTAAAGTTAAAATTTTCAAATTTGGTAATATAGCGATTTTTTTAATGTTTTTCATGTAGTGTGACATTACGTAAATATATTGGTTGTTACCAATATTTCAATACTACTTCATGTTTTCTCACGATATGTGATTTTGCCTTCAAATCTCAGAATTTCGCAAATTTTGCATTTTTAAGCAAGTTTTCTTGCGTTTTGTTTTATACTAAAAATCATTGAATTTAGCAATATTTTGACGTTTACCATCCTCTTTTCCTTTATGTGATTTAAACAAAATAACATCGAATTAGGCAAAATTTTCCGTTTCTCCACGTTTTTGTGAATTTTCAGTTTATTGTTAATAATTTATTAAATATACGATAAAAATGATGCAAACACATATTTGATTAGAAAAAAACCTTAAATATTTCATTTTCAATCAACTATTTGTTTCTCGTTAAAATACTCAGTAAGATATTGAAAAGGGGAGGAGTTCTGTTTTTATTGCATATATCGACGTTTCAGCCGGAATCGAGCGGTTTTACGTGTACATCTTCCATCGGTAATATAAACGGAAAATCAGGAACATTCTAGTTAATTTTATTGAAAACACATTGATTTTTATCATTTGTATTGGAAACAACATTTTTATATGTCTTTTCTAGGATTTAAATAATACGAAACCTCGCTTTATGATTTGAAGCTAAAATCCTCAAATATCGCAATAGAGCGATTTTGTTCATGTTTTTTATGTAGTGTGACCACGTGAATATATTCGTTTTTTACCAATATTTCGATACTAATTCATGTAGAATCACGATATGTGATTTGGCCTTTAAATATCAGAATTTCGCATAATATTGCCTTTTAAGCAAGTTTTCTTGCATTTCCTTTCGAACTAAAAGTCATCAAATATAGCAATATTTTGACGTTTATCATCCCCCTTTTCCTTTATGTGATATAAACAAAATATCATCGAATTAGGCAATATTTTGCAGTTTTTCCACGCTTTTGTGAATTTTCAGTTTATTGTTATTAATTCATGATATATACGATAACAATGATGCAAACACATTATTGATTAGAAATTAACATTAAATACTTCATTTTCAATCAACTATTTGTTTCTCGTTAAAATACTCAGTAAGATATTGAATAGGGAAGGAGTTCCGTTTTTATTGCATATATCGACGTTTCAGCCGGATTAAAGCGGTTTTACGTGTACATCTTCCATCGGTAATATAAACGGAAAATCAGGAACATTTTAGTTAATTCTAATGAAAACACATTGATTTTTATCATTTGTATTAGAAACAACATCTTTATATGTCTTTTCTAGGATCTAAATAATATGGAACTTCGCTTTATGATTTGAAATTAAAATCCTCAAATTTGGTAATATAGCGATTTTTTTCACGTTTTTCATGTAGTGTGATTGTACGTAAATATATTCGTTTAACCAATATTTCGATATTACTTCATGATTTCTCACGATATGTGATTTAGCCTGAAATCTGAGAATTTCGCATAATATTGCATTTTTAAGCAAGTATTCTTACGTTTTCTTTTGTACTAAAAATCATTGAATTTAGCAATATTTTGACGTTTATCATTCTCTTTTCCTTTATGTGATTTAAATAAAATATCATCGAATTAGGCAATATTTTGCCGTTTTTCCACGTTTTTGTGAATTTTCATTTTATTGTTATTAATTCAATATATATACGATAAAAATGATGCAAACACATAATTGATTAGAAATTAACATTAAATACTTCATTTTCAATCAACTATTTGTTTCTCGTTAAAAAACTGAGTAAGATATTGAAAAGGGGAGAAGTTATGATTTTATTGCATATATAGACGTTTCAGCCAGATTCGAGCGGTTTTCTGTATACATCTTCCATCGGTAATATAAACGGAAAATCAGGAACATTTTAGTTAATTTTAATGAAAACTCATTGATTTTTATCATTTGTATTGGAAACAACATCTTTATATGTCTTTTCTTGGATCTAAATAATATGGAACCTCGCTTTATGATTTGAAATTAAAATCCTCAAATTTGGTAATATAGCGATTTTTTTCACGTTTTTCATGTAGTGTGTTTGTACGAAAATATATTCGTTTTTACCAATATTTCGATAATACTTCATGTTTTCTCACGATATGTGATTTGGCCCGAAATCTGAGAATTTCCCATAATATTGCATTTTTAAGCAAGTTTTCTTACGTTTTGTTTTGTACTAAAAATCATTGAATTTAGCAATAGTTTGACGTTCATCATCATCTTTTCCTTTATGTGATTTAAATAAAATATCATTGAATTAGCCAATATATTGCCGTTTTTCCACGTTTTTGTGAATTTTCAGATTATTGTTATTAATTCAATATATATACGATAAAAATTATGCAAACACGTAATTGATTAGAAATTAACATTAAATGCTTCATTTTCAATCAACTATTTGTTTCTCGTTAAAAAACTGAGTAAGATTTTGAAAAAGCTAAAGTTCAGTTTTTATTGCATATATCGACGTTTCAGCCGGATTAGAGCGGTTTTATGTGTACATCTTCCATCGGTAATATAAACGGAAAATCAGGAAAATTTTAGAGTATTTTAATGAAAACACATTGATTCTATCATTTGTATTGGAAACAACATCTTTACATGTCTTTTCTAGAATCTAAATAATACGAAACCTCGCTCTATGATTTAAAGTTAAAATCCTCAAATTTGGTAATATAGCGATTTTTTTAATGTTTTTCATGTAGTGTGACATTACGTAAATATATTGGTTGTTACCAATATTTCAATACTACTTCATGTTTTCTCACGATATGTGATTTTGCCTTCAAATCTCAGAATTTCGCAAATTTTGCATTTTTAAGCAAGTTTTCTTGCGTTTTGTTTTATACTAAAAATCATTGAATTTAGCAATATTTTGACGTTTACCATCCTCTTTTCCTTTATGTGATTTAAACAAAATAACATCGAATTAGGCAATATTTTTCCGTTTCTCCACGTTTTTGTGAATTTTCAGTTTATTGTTAATAATTTATTAAATATACGATAAAAATGATGCAAACACATATTTGATTAGAAAAAAACCTTAAATATTTCATTTTCAATCAACTATTTGTTTCTCGTTAAAATACTCAGTAAGATATTAAAAAGGGGAGGAGTTCTGTTTTTATTGCATATATCGACGTTTCAGCCGGAATCGAGCGGTTTTACGTGTACATCTTCCATCGGTAATATAAACGGAAAATCAGGAACATTCTAGTTAATTTTATTGAAAACACATTGATTTTTATCATTTGTATTGGAAACAACATTTTTATATGTCTTTTCTAGGATTTAAATAATACGAAACCTCGCTTTATGATTTGAAGCTAAAATCCTCAAATATCGCAATAGAGCGATTTTGTTCATGTTTTTTATGTAGTGTGACCACGTGAATATATTCGTTTTTTACCAATATTTCGATACTAATTCATGTAGAATCACGATATGTGATTTGGCCTTTAAATATCAGAATTTCGCATAATATTGCCTTTTAAGCAAGTTTTCTTGCATTTCCTTTCGAACTAAAAGTCATCAAATATAGCAATATTTTGACGTTTATCATCCCCCTTTTCCTTTATGTGATATAAACAAAATATCATCGAATTAGGAAATATTTTGCAGTTTTTCCACGCTTTTGTGAATTTTCAGTTTATTGTTATTAATTCATGATATATACGATAACAATGATGCAAACACATTATTGATTAGAAATTAACATTAAATACTTCATTTTCAATCAACTATTTGTTTCTCGTTAAAATACTCAGTAAGATATTGAATAGGGAAGGAGTTCCGTTTTTATTGCATATATCGACGTTTCAGCCGGATTAAAGCGGTTTTACGTGTACATCTTCCATCGGTAATATAAACGGAAAATCAGGAACATTTTAGTTAATTCTAATGAAAACACATTGTTTTTTATCATTTGTATTAGAAACAACATCTTTATATGTCTTTTCTAGGATCTAAATAATATGGAACTTCGCTTTATGATTTGAAATTAAAATCCTCAAATTTGGTAATATAGCGATTTTTTTCACGTTTTTCATGTAGGGTGTTTGTACGAAAATATATTCGTTTTTACCAATATTTCGATAATACTTCATGTTTTCTCACGATATGTGATTTGGCCCGAAATCTGAGAATTTCCCATAATATTGCATTTTTAAGCAAGTTTTCTTACGTTTTGTTTTGTACTAAAAATCATTGAATTTAGCAATAGTTTGACGTTCATCATCATCTTTTCCTTTATGTGATTTAAATAAAATATCATTGAATTAGCCAATATATTGCCGTTTTTCCACGTTTTTGTGAATTTTCAGATTATTGTTATTAATTCAATATATATACGATAAAAATTATGCAAACACGTAATTGATTAGAAATTAACATTAAATGCTTCATTTTTAATCAACTATTTGTTTCTCGTTAAAAAACTGAGTAAGATTTTGAAAAAGCTAAAGTTCAGTTTTTATTGCATATATCGACGTTTCAGCCGGATTAGAGCGGTTTTATGTGTACATCTTCCATCGGTAATATAAACGGAAAATCAGGAAAATTTTAGAGTATTTTAATGAAAACACATTGATTCTATCATTTGTATTGGAAACAACATCTTTACATGTCTTTTCTAGAATCTAAATAATACGAAACCTCGCTCTATGATTTAAAGTTAAAATCCTCAAATTTGGTAATATAGCGATTTTTTTAATGTTTTTCATGTAGTGTGACATTACGTAAATATATTGGTTGTTACCAATATTTCAATACTACTTCATGTTTTCTCACGATATGTGATTTGGCCTTCAAATCTCAGAATTTCGCAAATTTTGCATTTTTAAGCAAGTTTTCTTGCGATTTGTTTTGTACTAAAAATCATTGAATTTAGCAATATTTTGACGTTTACCATCCTCTTTTCCTTTATGTGATTTAAACAAAATAACATCGAATTAGGCAATATTTTTCCGTTTCTCCACGTTTTTGTGAATTTTCAGTTCATTGTTAATAATTCATTAAATATACGATAAAAATGATGCAAACACATAATTGATTAGAAAAAACCTTAAATATTTCATTTTCAATCAACTATTTGTTTCTCGTTAAAATACTCAGTAAGATATTGAAAAGGGGAGGAGTTCTGTTTTTATTGCATATATCGACGTTTCAGCCGGATTCGAGCGGTTTTACGTGTACATCTTCCATCGGTAATATAAACGGAAAATCAGGAACATTCTAGTTAATTTTATTGAAAACACATTGATTTTTATCATTTGTATTGGAAACAACATTTTTATATGTCTTTTCTAGGATCTAAATAATACGAAACCTCGCTTTATGATTTGAAGCTAAAATCCTCAAATATCGCAATAGAGCGATTTTGTTCATGTTTTTTATGTAGTGTGACCACGTGAATATATTCGTTTTTTACCAATATTTCGATACTAATTCATGTCGAATCACGATATGTGATTTGGCCTTTAAATATCAGAATTTCGCATAATATTGCCTTTTAAGCAAGTTTTCTTGCATTTCCTTTCGAACTAAAAGTCATCAAATATAGCAATATTTTGACGTTTATCATCCCCCTTTTCCTTTATGTGATATAAACAAAATATCATCGAATTAGGCAATATTTTGCAGTTTTTCCACGCTTTTGTGAATTTTCAGTTTATTGTTATTAATTCATGATATATACGATAACAATGATGCAAACACATTATTGATTAGAAATTAACATTAAATACTTCATTTTCAATCAACTATTTGTTTCTCGTTAAAATACTCAGTAAGATATTGAAAAGGGGAGGAGTTCTGTTTTTATTGCATATATCGACGTTTCAGCCGGATTCGAGCGGTTTTACGTGTACATCTTCCATCGGTAATATAAACGGAAAATCAGGAACATTTTAGTTAATTCTAATGAAAACACATTGTTTTTTATCATTTGTATTAGAAACAACATCTTTATATGTCTTTTCTAGGATCTAAATAATATGGAACTTCGCTCTATGATTTGAAATTAAAATCCTCAAATTTGGTAATATAGCGATTTTTTTCACGTTTTTCATGTAGTGTGATTGTACGTAAATATATTCGTTTTACCAATATTTCGATATTACTTCATGTTTTCTCACGATATGTGATTTAGCCTAAAAACTGAGAATTTCGCATAATATTGCATTTTTAAGCAAGTTTTCATACGTTTTGTTTTGTACTAAAAATCATTGAATTTAGCAATATTTTGACGTTTATCATCCTCTTTTCCTTTATGTGATTTAAATAAAATATCATCGAATTAGGCAATATTTTGCCGTTTTTCCACGTTTTTGTGAATTTTCAGATTATTGTTATTAATTCAATATATATACGATAAAAATTATGCAAACACGTAATTGATTAGAAATTAACATTAAATGCTTCATTTTCAATCAACTATTTGTTTCTCGTTAAAAAACTGAGTAAGATTTTGAAAATGCTAAAGTTCAGTTTTTATTGCATATATCGACGTTTCAGCCGGATTAGTCCGGTTTTATGTGTACATCTTCCATCGGTAATATAAACGGAAAATCAGGAAAATTTTAGAGTATTTTAATGAAAACACATTGATTCTATCATTTGTATTGGAAACAACATCTTTACATGTCTTTTCTAGAATCTAAATAATACGAAACCTCGCTCTATGATTTAAAGTTAAAATCCTCAAATTTGGTAATATAGCGATTTTTTTAATGTTTTTCATGTAGTGTGACATTACGTAAATATATTGGTTGTTACCAATATTTCAATACTACTTCATGTTTTCTCACGATATGTGATTTGGCCTTCAAATCTCAGAATTTCGCAAATTTTGCATTTTTAAGCAAGTTTTCTTGCGATTTGTTTTGTACTAAAAATCATTGAATTTAGCAATATTTTGACGTTTACCATCCTCTTTTCCTTTATGTGATTTAAACAAAATAACATCGAATTAGGCAATATTTTTCCGTTTCTCCACGTTTTTGTGAATTTTCAGTTCATTGTTAATAATTCATTAAATATACGATAAAAATGATGCAAACACATAATTGATTAGAAAAAACCTTAAATATTTCATTTTCAATCAACTATTTGTTTCTCGTTAAAATACTCAGTAAGATATTGAAAAGGGGAGGAGTTCTGTTTTTATTGCATATATCGACGTTTCAGCCGGATTCGAGCGGTTTTACGTGTACATCTTCCATCGGTAATATAAACGGAAAATCAGGAACATTCTAGTTAATTTTATTGAAAACACATTGATTTTTATCATTTGTATTGGAAACAACATTTTTATATGTCTTTTCTAGGATCTAAATAATACGAAACCTCGCTTTATGATTTGAAGCTAAAATCCTCAAATATCGCAATAGAGCGATTTTGTTCATGTTTTTTATGTAGTGTGACCACGTGAATATATTCGTTTTTTACCAATATTTCGATACTAATTCATGTCGAATCACGATATGTGATTTGGCCTTTAAATATCAGAATTTCGCATAATATTGCCTTTTAAGCAAGTTTTCTTGCATTTCCTTTCGAACTAAAAGTCATCAAATATAGCAATATTTTGACGTTTATCATCCCCCTTTTCCTTTATGTGATATAAACAAAATATCATCGAATTAGGCAATATTTTGCAGTTTTTCCACGCTTTTGTGAATTTTCAGTTTATTGTTATTAATTCATGATATATACGATAACAATGATGCAAACACATTATTGATTAGAAATTAACATTAAATACTTCATTTTCAATCAACTATTTGTTTCTCGTTAAAATACTCAGTAAGATATTGAAAAGGGGAGGAGTTCTGTTTTTATTGCATATATCGACGTTTCAGCCGGATTCGAGCGGTTTTACGTGTACATCTTCCATCGGTAATATAAACGGAAAATCAGGAACATTTTAGTTAATTCTAATGAAAACACATTGTTTTTTATCATTTGTATTAGAAACAACATCTTTATATGTCTTTTCTAGGATCTAAATAATATGGAACTTCGCTTTATGATTTGAAATTAAAATCCTCAAATTTGGTAATATAGCGATTTTTTTCACGTTTTTCATGTAGTGTGATTGTACGTAAATATATTCGTTTTACCAATATTTCGATATTACTTCATGTTTTCTCACGATATGTGATTTAGCCTAAAAACTGAGAATTTCGCATAATATTGCATTTTTAAGCAAGTTTTCATACGTTTTGTTTTGTACTAAAAATCATTGAATTTAGCAATATTTTGACGTTTATCATCCTCTTTTCCTTTATGTGATTTAAATAAAATATCATCGAATTAGGCAATATTTTGCCGTTTTTCCACGTTTTTGTGAATTTTCAGTTTATTGTTATTAATTCAATATATATACGATAAAAATGATGCAAACACATAATTGATTAGAAATTAACATTAAATACGTCATTTTCAATCAACTATTTGTTTCTCGTTAAAAAACTGAGTAAAATATTGAAAAAGCGAGAAGTTCTGTTTTTTACTGCATTTATCGACGTTTCAGCCGGATTTGAGCGGTTTTACGTGTACATCTTCCATCGGTAATATAAACGGAAAATCAGGAACATTTTAGAGTATTTTAATGAAAACACATTGATTCTATCATTTGTATTGGAAACAACATCTTTACATGTCTTTTCTAGAATCTAAATAATACGAAACCTCGCTCTATGATTTAAAGTTAAAATCCTCAAATTTGGTAATATAGCGATTTTTTTAATGTTTTTCATGTAGTGTGACATTACGTAAATATATTGGTTGTTACCAATATTTCAATACTACTTCATGTTTTCTCACGATATGTGATTTGGCCTTCAAATCTCAGAATTTCGCAAATTTTGCATTTTTAAGCAAGTTTTCTTGCGTTTTGTTTTATACTAAAAATCATTGAATTTAGCAATATTTTGACGTTTACCATCCTCTTTTCCTTTATGTGATTTAAACAAAATAACATCGAATTAGGCAATATTTTTCCGTTTCTCCACGTTTTTGTGAATTTTCAGTGTATTGTTAATAATTTATTAAATATACGATAAAAATGATGCAAACACATATTTGATTAGAAAAAACCTTAAATATTTCATTTTCAATCAACTATTTGTTTCTCGTTAAAATACTCAGTAAGATATTGAAAAGGGGAGGAGTTCTGTTATTATTGCATATATCGACGTTTCAGCCGGAATCGAGCGGTTTTACGTGTACATCTTCCATCGGTAATATAAACGGAAAATCAGGAACATTCTAGTTAATTTTATTAAAAACACATTGATTTTTATCATTTGTATTGGAAACAACATTTTTATATGTCTTTTCTAGGATTTAAATAATACGAAACCTCGCTTTATGATTTGAAGCTAAAATCCTCAAATATCGCAATAGAGCGATTTTGTTCATGTTTTTTATGTAGTGTGACCACGTGAATATATTCGTTTTTTACCAATATTTCGATACTAATTCATGTAGAATCACGATATGTGATTTGGCCTTTAAAAATCAGAATTTCGCATAATATTGCCTTTTAAGCAAGTTTTCTTGCATTTCCTTTCGAACTAAAAGTCATCAAATATAGCAATATTTTGACGTTTATCATCCCCCTTTTCCTTTATGTGATATAAACAAAATATCATCGAATTAGGCAATATTTTGCAGTTTTTCCACGCTTTTGTGAATTTTCAGTTTTTTGTTATTAATTCATGATATATACGATAACAATGATGCAAACACATTATTGATTAGAAATTAACATTAAATACTTCATTTTCAATCAACTATTTGTTTCTCGTTAAAATACTCAGTAAGATATTGAATAGGGAAGGAGTTCCGTTTTTATTGCATATATCGACGTTTCAGCCGGATTAAAGCGGTTTTACGTGTACATCTTCCATCGGTAATATAAACGGAAAATCAGGAACATTTTAGTTAATTCTAATGAAAACACATTGATTTTTATCATTTGTATTAGAAACAACATCTTTATATGTCTTTTCTAGGATCTAAATAATATGGAACTTCGCTTTATGATTTGAAATTAAAATCCTCAAATTTGGTAACATAGCGATTTTTTTCACGTTTTTCATGTAGTGTGATTGTACGTAAATATATTCGTTTAACCAATATTTCGATATTACTTCATGATTTCTCACGATATGTGATTTAGCCTGAAATCTGAGAATTTCGCATAATATTGCATTTTTAAGCAAGTATTCTTACGTTTTCTTTTGTACTAAATATCATTGAATTTAGCAATATTTTGACGTTTATCATTCTCTTTTCCTTTATGTGATTTAAATAAAATATCATCGAATTAGGCAATATTTTGCCGTTTTTCCACGTTTTTGTGAATTTTCATTTTATTGTTATTAATTCAATATATATACGATAAAAATGATGCAAACACATTATTGATTAGAAATTAACATTAAATACTTCATTTTCAATCAACTATTTGTTTCTCGTTAAAATACTCAGTAAGATATTGAATAGGGAAGGAGTTCCGTTTTTATTGCATATATCGACGTTTCAGCCGGATTAAAGCGGTTTTACGTGTACATCTTCCATCGGTAATATAAACGGAAAATCAGGAACATTTTAGTTAATTCTAATGAAAACACATTGTTTTTTATCATTTGTATTAGAAACAACATCTTTATATGTCTTTTCTAGGATCTAAATAATATGGAACTTCGCTTTATGATTTGAAATTAAAATCCTCAAATTTGGTAATATAGCGATTTTTTTCACGTTTTTCATGTAGGGTGTTTGTACGAAAATATATTCGTTTTTACCAATATTTCGATAATACTTCATGTTTTCTCACGATATGTGATTTGGCCCGAAATCTGAGAATTTCCCATAATATTGCATTTTTAAGCAAGTTTTCTTACGTTTTGTTTTGTACTAAAAATCATTGAATTTAGCAATAGTTTGACGTTCATCATCATCTTTTCCTTTATGTGATTTAAATAAAATATCATTGAATTAGCCAATATATTGCCGTTTTTCCACGTTTTTGTGAATTTTCAGATTATTGTTATTAATTCAATATATATACGATAAAAATTATGCAAACACGTAATTGATTAGAAATTAACATTAAATGCTTCATTTTTAATCAACTATTTGTTTCTCGTTAAAAAACTGAGTAAGATTTTGAAAAAGCTAAAGTTCAGTTTTTATTGCATATATCGACGTTTCAGCCGGATTAGAGCGGTTTTATGTGTACATCTTCCATCGGTAATATAAACGGAAAATCAGGAAAATTTTAGAGTATTTTAATGAAAACACATTGATTCTATCATTTGTATTGGAAACAACATCTTTACATGTCTTTTCTAGAATCTAAATAATACGAAACCTCGCTCTATGATTTAAAGTTAAAATCCTCAAATTTGGTAATATAGCGATTTTTTTAATGTTTTTCATGTAGTGTGACATTACGTAAATATATTGGTTGTTACCAATATTTCAATACTACTTCATGTTTTCTCACGATATGTGATTTGGCCTTCAAATCTCAGAATTTCGCAAATTTTGCATTTTTAAGCAAGTTTTCTTGCGATTTGTTTTGTACTAAAAATCATTGAATTTAGCAATATTTTGACGTTTACCATCCTCTTTTCCTTTATGTGATTTAAACAAAATAACATCGAATTAGGCAATATTTTTCCGTTTCTCCACGTTTTTGTGAATTTTCAGTTCATTGTTAATAATTCATTAAATATACGATAAAAATGATGCAAACACATAATTGATTAGAAAAAACCTTAAATATTTCATTTTCAATCAACTATTTGTTTCTCGTTAAAATACTCAGTAAGATATTGAAAAGGGGAGGAGTTCTGTTTTTATTGCATATATCGACGTTTCAGCCGGATTCGAGCGGTTTTACGTGTACATCTTCCATCGGTAATATAAACGGAAAATCAGGAACATTCTAGTTAATTTTATTGAAAACACATTGATTTTTATCATTTGTATTGGAAACAACATTTTTATATGTCTTTTCTAGGATCTAAATAATACGAAACCTCGCTTTATGATTTGAAGCTAAAATCCTCAAATATCGCAATAGAGCGATTTTGTTCATGTTTTTTATGTAGTGTGACCACGTGAATATATTCGTTTTTTACCAATATTTCGATACTAATTCATGTCGAATCACGATATGTGATTTGGCCTTTAAATATCAGAATTTCGCATAATATTGCCTTTTAAGCAAGTTTTCTTGCATTTCCTTTCGAACTAAAAGTCATCAAATATAGCAATATTTTGACGTTTATCATCCCCCTTTTCCTTTATGTGATATAAACAAAATATCATCGAATTAGGCAATATTTTGCAGTTTTTCCACGCTTTTGTGAATTTTCAGTTTATTGTTATTAATTCATGATATATACGATAACAATGATGCAAACACATTATTGATTAGAAATTAACATTAAATACTTCATTTTCAATCAACTATTTGTTTCTCGTTAAAATACTCAGTAAGATATTGAAAAGGGGAGGAGTTCTGTTTTTATTGCATATATCGACGTTTCAGCCGGATTCGAGCGGTTTTACGTGTACATCTTCCATCGGTAATATAAACGGAAAATCAGGAACATTTTAGTTAATTCTAATGAAAACACATTGTTTTTTATCATTTGTATTAGAAACAACATCTTTATATGTCTTTTCTAGGATCTAAATAATATGGAACTTCGCTCTATGATTTGAAATTAAAATCCTCAAATTTGGTAATATAGCGATTTTTTTCACGTTTTTCATGTAGTGTGATTGTACGTAAATATATTCGTTTTACCAATATTTCGATATTACTTCATGTTTTCTCACGATATGTGATTTAGCCTAAAAACTGAGAATTTCGCATAATATTGCTTTTTTAAGCAAGTTTTCATACGTTTTGTTTTGTACTAAAAATCATTGAATTTAGCAATATTTTGACGTTTATCATCCTCTTTTCCTTTATGTGATTTAAATAAAATATCATCGAATTAGGCAATATTTTGCCGTTTTTCCACGTTTTTGTGAATTTTCAGATTATTGTTATTAATTCAATATATATACGATAAAAATTATGCAAACACGTAATTGATTAGAAATTAACATTAAATGCTTCATTTTCAATCAACTATTTGTTTCTCGTTAAAAAACTGAGTAAGATTTTGAAAAAGCTAAAGTTCAGTTTTTATTGCATATATCGACGTTTCAGCCGGATTAGAGCGGTTTTATGTGTACATCTTCCATCGGTAATATAAACGGAAAATCAGGAAAATTTTAGAGTATTTTAATGAAAACACATTGATTCTATCATTTGTATTGGAAACAACATCTTTACATGTCTTTTCTAGAATCTAAATAATACGAAACCTCGCTCTATGATTTAAAGTTAAAATCCTCAAATTTGGTAATATAGCGATTTTTTTAATGTTTTTCATGTAGTGTGACATTACGTAAATATATTGGTTGTTACCAATATTTCAATACTACTTCATGTTTTCTCACGATATGTGATTTGGCCTTCAAATCTCAGAATTTCGCAAATTTTGCATTTTTAAGCAAGTTTTCTTGCGATTTGTTTTGTACTAAAAATCATTGAATTTAGCAATATTTTGACGTTTACCATCCTCTTTTCCTTTATGTGATTTAAACAAAATAACATCGAATTAGGCAATATTTTTCCGTTTCTCCACGTTTTTGTGAATTTTCAGTTCATTGTTAATAATTCATTAAATATACGATAAAAATGATGCAAACACATAATTGATTAGAAAAAACCTTAAATATTTCATTTTCAATCAACTATTTGTTTCTCGTTAAAATACTCAGTAAGATATTGAAAAGGGGAGGAGTTCTGTTTTTATTGCATATATCGACGTTTCAGCCGGATTCGAGCGGTTTTACGTGTACATCTTCCATCGGTAATATAAACGGAAAATCAGGAACATTCTAGTTAATTTTATTGAAAACACATTGATTTTTATCATTTGTATTGGAAACAACATTTTTATATGTCTTTTCTAGGATCTAAATAATACGAAACCTCGCTTTATGATTTGAAGCTAAAATCCTCAAATATCGCAATAGAGCGATTTTGTTCATGTTTTTTATGTAGTGTGACCACGTGAATATATTCGTTTTTTACCAATATTTCGATACTAATTCATGTCGAATCACGATATGTGATTTGGCCTTTAAATATCAGAATTTCGCATAATATTGCCTTTTAAGCAAGTTTTCTTGCATTTCCTTTCGAACTAAAAGTCATCAAATATAGCAATATTTTGACGTTTATCATCCCCCTTTTCCTTTATGTGATATAAACAAAATATCATCGAATTAGGCAATATTTTGCAGTTTTTCCACGCTTTTGTGAATTTTCAGTTTATTGTTATTAATTCATGATATATACGATAACAATGATGCAAACACATTATTGATTAGAAATTAACATTAAATACTTCATTTTCAATCAACTATTTGTTTCTCGTTAAAATACTCAGTAAGATATTGAAAAGGGGAGGAGTTCTGTTTTTATTGCATATATCGACGTTTCAGCCGGATTCGAGCGGTTTTACGTGTACATCTTCCATCGGTAATATAAACGGAAAATCAGGAACATTTTAGTTAATTCTAATGAAAACACATTGTTTTTTATCATTTGTATTAGAAACAACATCTTTATATGTCTTTTCTAGGATCTAAATAATATGGAACCTCGCTCTATGATTTGAAATTAAAATCCTCAAATTTGGTAATATAGCGATTTTTTTCACGTTTTTCATGTAGTGTGATTGTACGTAAATATATTCGTTTTACCAATATTTCAATACTACTTCATGTTTTCTCACGATATGTGATTTGGCCTTCAAATCTCAGAATTTCGCAAATTTTGCATTTTTAAGCAAGTTTTCTTGCGATTTGTTTTGTACTAAAAATCATTGAATTTAGCAATATTTTGACGTTTACCATCCTCTTTTCCTTTATGTGATTTAAACAAAATAACATCGAATTAGGCAATATTTTTCCGTTTCTCCACGTTTTTGTGAATTTTCAGTTCATTGTTAATAATTCATTAAATATACGATAAAAATGATGCAAACACATAATTGATTAGAAAAAACCTTAAATATTTCATTTTCAATCAACTATTTGTTTCTCGTTAAAATACTCAGTAAGATATTGAAAAGGGGAGGAGTTCTGTTTTTATTGCATATATCGACGTTTCAGCCGGATTCGAGCGGTTTTACGTGTACATCTTCCATCGGTAATATAAACGGAAAATCAGGAACATTCTAGTTAATTTTATTGAAAACACATTGATTTTTATCATTTGTATTGGAAACAACATTTTTATATGTCTTTTCTAGGATCTAAATAATACGAAACCTCGCTTTATGATTTGAAGCTAAAATCCTCAAATATCGCAATAGAGCGATTTTGTTCATGTTTTTTATGTAGTGTGACCACGTGAATATATTCGTTTTTTACCAATATTTCGATACTAATTCATGTCGAATCACGATATGTGATTTGGCCTTTAAATATCAGAATTTCGCATAATATTGCCTTTTAAGCAAGTTTTCTTGCATTTCCTTTCGAACTAAAAGTCATCAAATATAGCAATATTTTGACGTTTATCATCCCCCTTTTCCTTTATGTGATATAAACAAAATATCATCGAATTAGGCAATATTTTGCAGTTTTTCCACGCTTTTGTGAATTTTCAGTTTATTGTTATTAATTCATGATATATACGATAACAATGATGCAAACACATTATTGATTAGAAATTAACATTAAATACTTCATTTTCAATCAACTATTTGTTTCTCGTTAAAATACTCAGTAAGATATTGAAAAGGGGAGGAGTTCTGTTTTTATTGCATATATCGACGTTTCAGCCGGATTCGAGCGGTTTTACGTGTACATCTTCCATCGGTAATATAAACGGAAAATCAGGAACATTTTAGTTAATTCTAATGAAAACACATTGTTTTTTATCATTTGTATTAGAAACAACATCTTTATATGTCTTTTCTAGGATCTAAATAATATGGAACTTCGCTTTATGATTTGAAATTAAAATCCTCAAATTTGGTAATATAGCGATTTTTTTCACGTTTTTCATGTAGTGTGATTGTACGTAAATATATTCGTTTTACCAATATTTCGATATTACTTCATGTTTTCTCACGATATGTGATTTAGCCTAAAAACTGAGAATTTCGCATAATATTGCATTTTTAAGCAAGTTTTCATACGTTTTGTTTTGTACTAAAAATCATTGAATTTAGCAATATTTTGACGTTTATCATCCTCTTTTCCTTTATGAGATTTAAATAAAATATCATCGAATTAGGCAATATTTTGCCGTTTTTCCACGTTTTTGTGAATTTTCAGTTTATTGTTATTAATTCAATATATATACGATAAAAATGATGCAAACACATAATTGATTAGAAATTAACATTAAATACGTCATTTTCAATCAACTATTTGTTTCTCGTTAAAAAACTGAGTAAAATATTGAAAAAGCGAGAAGTTCTGTTTTTTACTGCATTTATCGACGTTTCAGCCGGATTTGAGCGGTTTTACGTGTACATCTTCCATCGGTAATATAAACGGAAAATCAGGAACATTTTAGAGTATTTTAATGAAAACACATTGATTCTATCATTTGTATTGGAAACAACATCTTTACATGTCTTTTCTAGAATCTAAATAATACGAAACCTCGCTCTATGATTTAAAGTTAAAATCCTCAAATTTGGTAATATAGCGATTTTTTTAATGTTTTTCATGTAGTGTGACATTACGTAAATATATTGGTTGTTACCAATATTTCAATACTACTTCATGTTTTCTCACGATATGTGATTTGGCCTTCAAATCTCAGAATTTCGCAAATTTTGCATTTTTAAGCAAGTTTTCTTGCGTTTTGTTTTATACTAAAAATCATTGAATTTAGCAATATTTTGACGTTTACCATCCTCTTTTCCTTTATGTGATTTAAACAAAATAACATCGAATTAGGCAATATTTTTCCGTTTCTCCACGTTTTTGTGAATTTTCAGTGTATTGTTAATAATTTATTAAATATACGATAAAAATGATGCAAACACATATTTGATTAGAAAAAACCTTAAATATTTCATTTTCAATCAACTATTTGTTTCTCGTTAAAATACTCAGTAAGATATTGAAAAGGGGAGGAGTTCTGTTATTATTGCATATATCGACGTTTCAGCCGGAATCGAGCGGTTTTACGTGTACATCTTCCATCGGTAATATAAACGGAAAATCAGGAACATTCTAGTTAATTTTATTGAAAACACATTGATTTTTATCATTTGTATTGGAAACAACATTTTTATATGTCTTTTCTAGGATTTAAATAATACGAAACCTCGCTTTATGATTTGAAGCTAAAATCCTCAAATATCGCAATAGAGCGATTTTGTTCATGTTTTTTATGTAGTGTGACCACGTGAATATATTCGTTTTTTACCAATATTTCGATACTAATTCATGTAGAATCACGATATGTGATTTGGCCTTTAAATATCAGAATTTCGCATAATATTGCCTTTTAAGCAAGTTTTCTTGCATTTCCTTTCGAACTAAAAGTCATCAAATATAGCAATATTTTGACGTTTATCATCCCCCTTTTCCTTTATGTGATATAAACAAAATATCATCGAATTAGGCAATATTTTGCAGTTTTTCCACGCTTTTGTGAATTTTCAGTTTTTTGTTATTAATTCATGATATATACGATAACAATGATGCAAACACATTATTGATTAGAAATTAACATTAAATACTTCATTTTCAATCAACTATTTGTTTCTCGTTAAAATACTCAGTAAGATATTGAATAGGGAAGGAGTTCCGTTTTTATTGCATATATCGACGTTTCAGCCGGATTAAAGCGGTTTTACGTGTACATCTTCCATCGGTAATATAAACGGAAAATCAGGAACATTTTAGTTAATTCTAATGAAAACACATTGATTTTTATCATTTGTATTAGAAACAACATCTTTATATGTCTTTTCTAGGATCTAAATAATATGGAACTTCGCTTTATGATTTGAAATTAAAATCCTCAAATTTGGTAACATAGCGATTTTTTTCACGTTTTTCATGTAGTGTGATTGTACGTAAATATATTCGTTTAACCAATATTTCGATATTACTTCATGATTTCTCACGATATGTGATTTAGCCTGAAATCTGAGAATTTCGCATAATATTGCATTTTTAAGCAAGTATTCTTACGTTTTCTTTTGTACTAAATATCATTGAATTTAGCAATATTTTGACGTTTATCATTCTCTTTTCCTTTATGTGATTTAAATAAAATATCATCGAATTAGGCAATATTTTGCCGTTTTTCCACGTTTTTGTGAATTTTCATTTTATTGTTATTAATTCAATATATATACGATAAAAATGATGCAAACACATAATTGATTAGAAATTAACATTAAATACTTCATTTTCAATCAACTATTTGTTTCTCGTTAAAAAACTGAGTAAGATATTGAAAAGGGGAGAAGTTATGATTTTATTGCATATATAGACGTTTCAGCCAGATTCGAGCGGTTTTCTGTATACATCTTCCATCGGTAATATAAACGGAAAATCAGGAACATTTTAGTTAATTTTAATGAAAACTCATTGATTTTTATCATTTGTATTGGAAACAACATCTTTATATGTCTTTTCTTGGATCTAAATAATATGGAACCTCGCTTTATGATTTGAAATTAAAATCCTCAAATTTGGTAATATAGCGATTTTTTTCACGTTTTTCATGTAGTGTGTTTGTACGAAAATATATTCGTTTTTACCAATATTTCGATAATACTTCATGTTTTCTCACGATATGTGATTTGGCCCGAAATCTGAGAATTTCCCATAATATTGCATTTTTAAGCAAGTTTTCTTACATTTTGTTTTGTACTAAAAATCATTGAATTTAGCAATAGTTTGACGTTCATCATCATCTTTTACTTTATGTGATTTAAATAAAATATCATTGAATTAGCCAATATATTGCCGTTTTTCCACGTTTTTGTGAATTTTCAGATTATTGTTATTAATTCAATATATATACGATAAAAATGATGCAAACACGTAATTGATTAGAAATTAACATTAAATGCTTCATTTTCAATCACCTATTTGTTTCTTGTTAAAAAACTGAGTAAGATTTTGAAAAAGCTAAAGTTCAGTTTTTATTGCATATATCGACGTTTCAGCCGGATTAGAGCGGTTTTATGTGTACATCTTCCATCGGTAATATAAACGGAAAATCAGGAAAATTTTAGAGTATTTTAATGAAAACACATTGATTCTATCATTTGTATTGGAAACAACATCTTTACATGTCTTTTCTAGAATCTAAATAATACGAAACCTCGCTCTATGATTTAAAGTTAAAATCCTCAAATTTCGTAATATAGCGATTTTTTTTAATGTTTTTCATGTAGTGTGACACTACGTAAATATATTGGTTGTTACCAATATTTCAATACTACTTCATGTTTTCTCACGATATGTGATTTGGCCTTCAAATCTCAGAATTTCGCAAATTTTGCATTTTAAGCAAGTTTTCTTGCGTTTTGTTTTATACTAAAAATCATTGAATTTAGCAATATTTTGACGTTTACCATCCTCTTTTCCTTTATGTGATTTAAACAAAATAACATCGAATTAGGCAATATTTTTCCGTTTCTCCACGTTTTTGTGAATTTTCAGTTTATTGTTAATAATTTATTAAATATACGATAAAAATGATGCAAACACATATTTGATTAGAAAAAACCTTAAATATTTCATTTTCAATCAACTATTTGTTTCTCGTTAAAATACTCAGTAAGATATTGAAAAGGGGAGGAGTTCTGTTTTTATTGCATATATCGACGTTTCAGCCGGAATCGAGCGGTTTTACGTGTACATCTTCCATCGGTAATATAAACGGAAAATCAGGAACATTCTAGTTAATTTTATTGAAAACACATTGATTTTTATCATTTGTATTGGAAACAACATTTTTATATGTCTTTTCTAGGATTTAAATAATACGAAACCTCGCTTTATGATTTGAAGCTAAAATCCTCAAATATCGCAATAGAGCGATTTTGTTCATGTTTTTTATGTAGTGTGACCACGTGAATATATTCGTTTTTTACCAATATTTCGATACTAATTCATGTAGAATCACGATATGTGATTTGGCCTTTAAATATCAGAATTTCGCATAATATTGCCTTTTAAGCAAGTTTTCTTGCATTTCCTTTCTAACTATAAGTCATCAAATATAGCAATATTTTGACGTTTATCATCCCCCTTTTCCTTTATGTGATATAAACAAAATATCATCGAATTAGGCAATATTTTGCAGTTTTTCCACGCTTTTGTGAATTTTCAGTTTATTGTTATTAATTCATGATATATACGATAACAATGATGCAAACACATTATTGATTAGAAATTAACATTAAATACTTCATTTTCAATCAACTATTTGTTTCTCGTTAAAATACTCAGTAAGATATTGAATAGGGAAGGAGTTCCGTTTTTATTGCATATATCGACGTTTCAGCCGGATTAAAGCGGTTTTACGTGTACATCTTCCATCGGTAATATAAACGGAAAATCAGGAACATTTTAGTTAATTCTAATGAAAACACATTGATTTTTATCATTTGTATTAGAAACAACATCTTTATATGTCTTTTCTAGGATCTAAATAATATGGAACTTCGCTTTATGATTTGAAATTAAAATCCTCAAATTTGGTAATATAGCGATTTTTTTCACGTTTTTCATGTAGTGTGATTGTACGTAAATATATTCGTTTAACCAATATTTCGATATTACTTCATGATTTCTCACGATATGTGATTTAGCCTGAAATCTGAGAATTTCGCATAATATTGCATTTTTAAGCAAGTATTCTTACGTTTTCTTTTGTACTAAAAATCATTGAATTTAGCAATATTTTGACGTTTATCATTCTCTTTTCCTTTATGTGATTTAAATAAAATATCATCGAATTAGGCAATATTTTGCCGTTTTTCCACGTTTTTGTGAATTTTCATTTTATTGTTATTAATTCAATATATATACGATAAAAATGATGCAAACACATAATTGATTAGAAATTAACAATAAATACTTCATTTTCAATCAACTATTTGTTTCTCGTTAAAAAACTGAGTAAGATATTGAAAAGGGGAGAAGTTATGATTTTATTGCATATATAGACGTTTCAGCCAGATTCGAGCGGTTTTCTGTATACATCTTCCATCGGTAATATAAACGGAAAATCAGGAACATTTTAGTTAATTTTAATGAAAACTCATTGATTTTTATCATTTGTATTGGAAACAACATCTTTATATGTCTTTTCTTGGATCTAAATAATATGGAACCTCGCTTTATGATTTGAAATTAAAATCCTCAAATTTGGTAATATAGCGATTTTTTTCACGTTTTTCATGTAGTGTGTTTGTACGAAAATATATTCGTTTTTACCAATATTTCGATAATACTTCATGTTTTCTCACGATATGTGATTTGGCCCGAAATCTGAGAATTTCCCATAATATTGCATTTTTAAGCAAGTTTTCTTACGTTTTGTTTTGTACTAAAAATCATTGAATTTAGCAATAGTTTGACGTTCATCATCATCTTTTCCTTTATGCGATTTAAATAAAATATCATTGAATTAGCCAATATATTGCCGTTTTTCCACGTTTTTGTGAATTTTCAGATTATTGTTATTAATTCAATATATATACGATAAAAATTATGCAAACACGTAATTGATTAGAAATTAACATTAAATGCTTCATTTTCAATCAACTATTTGTTTCTCGTTAAAAAACTGAGTAAGATTTTGAAAAAGCTAAAGTTCAGTTTTTATTGCATATATCGACGTTTCAGCCGGATTAGAGCGGTTTTATGTGTACATCTTCCATCGGTAATATAAACGGAAAATCAGGAAAATTTTAGAGTATTTTAATGAAAACACATTGATTCTATCATTTGTATTGGAAACAACATCTTTACATGTCTTTTCTAGAATCTAAATAATACGAAACCTCGCTCTATGATTTAAAGTTAAAATCCTCAAATTTGGTAATATAGCGATTTTTTTAATGTTTTTCATGTAGTGTGACATTACGTAAATATATTGGTTGTTACCAATATTTCAATACTACTTCATGTTTTCTCACGATATGTGATTTTGCCTTCAAATCTCAGAATTTCGCAAATTTTGCATTTTTAAGCAAGTTTTCTTGCGTTTTGTTTTATACTAAAAATCATTGAATTTAGCAATATTTTGACGTTTACCATCCTCTTTTCCTTTATGTGATTTAAACAAAATAACATCGAATTAGGCAAAATTTTCCGTTTCTCCACGTTTTTGTGAATTTTCAGTTTATTGTTAATAATTTATTAAATATACGATAAAAATGATGCAAACACATATTTGATTAGAAAAAAACCTTAAATATTTCATTTTCAATCAACTATTTGTTTCTCGTTAAAATACTCAGTAAGATATTGAAAAGGGGAGGAGTTCTGTTTTTATTGCATATATCGACGTTTCAGCCGGAATCGAGCGGTTTTACGTGTACATCTTCCATCGGTAATATAAACGGAAAATCAGGAACATTCTAGTTAATTTTATTGAAAACACATTGATTTTTATCATTTGTATTGGAAACAACATTTTTATATGTCTTTTCTAGGATTTAAATAATACGAAACCTCGCTTTATGATTTGAAGCTAAAATCCTCAAATATCGCAATAGTGCGATTTTGTTCATGTTTTTTATGTAGTGTGACCACGTGAATATATTCGTTTTTTACCAATATTTCGATACTAATTCATGTAGAATCACGATATGTGATTTGGCCTTTAAATATCAGAATTTCGCATAATATTGCCTTTTAAGCAAGTTTTCTTGCATTTCCTTTCGAACTAAAAGTCATCAAATATAGCAATATTTTGACGTTTATCATCCCCCTTTTCCTTTATGTGATATAAACAAAATATCATCGAATTAGGCAATATTTTGCAGTTTTTCCACGCTTTTGTGAATTTTCAGTTTATTGTTATTAATTCATGATATATACGATAACAATGATGCAAACACATTATTGATTAGAAATTAACATTAAATACTTCATTTTCAATCAACTATTTGTTTCTCGTTAAAATACTCAGTAAGATATTGAATAGGGAAGGAGTTCCGTTTTTATTGCATATATCGACGTTTCAGCCGGATTAAAGCGGTTTTACGTGTACATCTTCCATCGGTAATATAAACGGAAAATCAGGAACATTTTAGTTAATTCTAATGAAAACACATTGATTTTTATCATTTGTATTAGAAACAACATCTTTATATGTCTTTTCTAGGATCTAAATAATATGGAACTTCGCTTTATGATTTGAAATTAAAATCCTCAAATTTGGTAATATAGCGATTTTTTTCACGTTTTTCATGTAGTGTGATTGTACGTAAATATATTCGTTTAACCAATATTTCGATATTACTTCATGATTTCTCACGATATGTGATTTAGCCTGAAATCTGAGAATTTCGCATAATATTGCATTTTTAAGCAAGTATTCTTACGTTTTCTTTTGTACTAAAAATCATTGAATTTAGCAATATTTTGACGTTTATCATTCTCTTTTCCTTTATGTGATTTAAATAAAATATCATCGAATTAGGCAATATTTTGCCGTTTTTCCACGTTTTTGTGAATTTTCATTTTATTGTTATTAATTCAATATATATACGATAAAAATGATGCAAACACATAATTGATTAGAAATTAACATTAAATACTTCATTTTCAATCAACTATTTGTTTCTCGTTAAAAAACTGAGTAAGATATTGAAAAGGGGAGAAGTTATGATTTTATTGCATATATAGACGTTTCAGCCAGATTCGAGCGGTTTTCTGTATACATCTTCCATCGGTAATATAAACGGAAAATCAGGAACATTTTAGTTAATTTTAATGAAAACTCATTGATTTTTATCATTTGTATTGGAAACAACATCTTTATATGTCTTTTCTTGGATCTAAATAATATGGAACCTCGCTTTATGATTTGAAATTAAAATCCTCATATTTGGTAATATAGCGATTTTTTTCACGTTTTTCATGTAGTGTGTTTGTACGAAAATATATTCGTTTTTACCAATATTTCGATAATACTTCATGTTTTCTCACGATATGTGATTTGGCCCGAAATCTGAGAATTTCCCATAATATTGCATTTTTAAGCAAGTTTTCTTACGTTTTGTTTTGTACTAAAAATCATTGAATTTAGCAATAGTTTGACGTTCATCATCATCTTTTCCTTTATGTGATTTAAATAAAATATCATTGAATTAGCCAATATATTGCCGTTTTTCCACGTTTTTGTGAATTTTCAGATTATTGTTATTAATTCAATATATATACGATAAAAATTATGCAAACACGTAATTGATTAGAAATTAACATTAAATGCTTCATTTTCAATCAACTATTTGTTTCTCGTTAAAAAACTGAGTAAGATTTTGAAAAAGCTAAAGTTCAGTTTTTATTGCATATATCGACGTTTCAGCCGGATTAGAGCGGTTTTATGTGTACATCTTCCATCGGTAATATAAACGGAAAATCAGGAAAATTTTAGAGTATTTTAATGAAAACACATTGATTCTATCATTTGTATTGGAAACAACATCTTTACATGTCTTTTCTAGAATCTAAATAATACGAAACCTCGCTCTATGATTTAAAGTTAAAATCCTCAAATTTGGTAATATAGCGATTTTTTTAATGTTTTTCATGTAGTGTGACATTACGTAAATATATTGGTTGTTACCAATATTTCAATACTACTTCATGTTTTCTCACGATATGTGATTTTGCCTTCAAATCTCAGAATTTCGCAAATTTTGCATTTTTAAGCAAGTTTTCTTGCGTTTTGTTTTATACTAAAAATCATTGAATTTAGCAATATTTTGACGTTTACCATCCTCTTTTCCTTTATGTGATTTAAACAAAATAACATCGAATTAGGCAATATTTTTCCGTTTCTCCACGTTTTTGTGAATTTTCAGTTTATTGTTAATAATTTATTAAATATACGATAAAAATGATGCAAACACATATTTGATTAGAAAAAAACCTTAAATATTTCATTTTCAATCAACTATTTGTTTCTCGTTAAAATACTCAGTAAGATATTGAATAGGGAAGGAGTTCCGTTTTTATTGCATATATCGACGTTTCAGCCGGATTAAAGCGGTTTTACGTGTACATCTTCCATCGGTAATATAAACCGAAAATCAGGAACATTTTAGTTAATTCTAATGAAAACACATTGTTTTTTATCATTTGTATTAGAAACAACATCTTTATATGTCTTTTCTAGGATCTAAATAATATGGAACTTCGCTTTATGATTTGAAATTAAAATCCTCAAATTTGGTAATATAGCGATTTTTTTCACGTTTTTCATGTAGTGTGTTTGTACGAAAATATATTCGTTTTTACCAATATTTCGATAATACTTCATGTTTTCTCACGATATGTGATTTGGCCCGAAATCTGAGAATTTCCCATAATATTGCATTTTTAAGCAAGTTTTCTTACGTTTTGTTTTGTACTAAAAATCATTGAATTTAGCAATAGTTTGACGTTCATCATCATCTTTTCCTTTATGTGATTTAAATAAAATATCATTGAATTAGCCAATATATTGCCGTTTTTCCACGTTTTTGTGAATTTTCAGATTATTGTTATTAATTCAATATATATACGATAAAAATTATGCAAACACGTAATTGATTAGAAATTAACATTAAATGCTTCATTTTCAATCAACTATTTGTTTCTCGTTAAAAAACTGAGTAAGATTTTGAAAAAGCTAAAGTTCAGTTTTTATTGCATATATCGACGTTTCAGCCGGATTAGAGCGGTTTTATGTGTACATCTTCCATCGGTAATATAAACGGAAAATCAGGAAAATTTTAGAGTATTTTAATGAAAACACATTGATTCTATCATTTGTATTGGAAACAACATCTTTACATGTCTTTTCTAGAATCTAAATAATACGAAACCTCGCTCTATGATTTAAAGTTAAAATCCTCAAATTTGGTAATATAGCGATTTTTTTAATGTTTTTCATGTAGTGTGACATTACGTAAATATATTGGTTGTTACCAATATTTCAATACTACTTCATGTTTTCTCACGATATGTGATTTTGCCTTCAAATCTCAGAATTTCGCAAATTTTGCATTTTTAAGCAAGTTTTCTTGCGTTTTGTTTTATACTAAAAATCATTGAATTTAGCAATATTTTGACGTTTACCATCCTCTTTTCCTTTATGTGATTTAAACAAAATAACATCGAATTAGGCAATATTTTTCCGTTTCTCCACGTTTTTGTGAATTTTCAGTTTATTGTTAATAATTTATTAAATATACGATAAAAATGATGCAAACACATATTTGATTAGAAAAAAACCTTAAATATTTCATTTTCAATCAACTATTTGTTTCTCGTTAAAATACTCAGTAAGATATTGAAAAGGGGAGGAGTTCTGTTTTTATTGCATATATCGACGTTTCAGCCGGAATCGAGCGGTTTTACGTGTACATCTTCCATCGGTAATATAAACGGAAAATCAGGAACATTCTAGTTAATTTTATTGAAAACACATTGATTTTTATCATTTGTATTGGAAACAACATTTTTATATGTCTTTTCTAGGATTTAAATAATACGAAACCTCGCTTTATGATTTGAAGCTAAAATCCTCAAATATCGCAATAGAGCGATTTTGTTCATGTTTTTTATGTAGTGTGACCACGTGAATATATTCGTTTTTTACCAATATTTCGATACTAATTCATGTAGAATCACGATATGTGATTTGGCCTTTAAATATCAGAATTTCGCATAATATTGCCTTTTAAGCAAGTTTTCTTGCATTTCCTTTCGAACTAAAAGTCATCAAATATAGCAATATTTTGACGTTTATCATCCCCCTTTTCCTTTATGTGATATAAACAAAATATCATCGAATTAGGCAATATTTTGCAGTTTTTCCACGCTTTTGTGAATTTTCAGTTTATTGTTATTAATTCATGATATATACGATAACAATGATGCAAACACATTATTGATTAGAAATTAACATTAAATACTTCATTTTCAATCAACTATTTGTTTCTCGTTAAAATACTCAGTAAGATATTGAATAGGGAAGGAGTTCCGTTTTTATTGCATATATCGACGTTTCAGCCGGATTAAAGCGGTTTTACGTGTACATCTTCCATCGGTAATATAAACGGAAAATCAGGAACATTTTAGTTAATTCTAATGAAAACACATTGATTTTTATCATTTGTATTAGAAACAACATCTTTATATGTCTTTTCTAGGATCTAAATAATATGGAACTTCGCTTTATGATTTGAAATTAAAATCCTCAAATTTGGTAATATAGCGATTTTTTTCACGTTTTTCATGTAGTGTGATTGTACGTAAATATATTCGTTTAACCAATATTTCGATATTACTTCATGATTTCTCACGATATGTGATTTAGCCTGAAATCTGAGAATTTCGCATAATATTGCATTTTTAAGCAAGTATTCTTACGTTTTCTTTTGTACTAAAAATCATTGAATTTAGCAATATTTTGACGTTTATCATTCTCTTTTCCTTTATGTGATTTAAATAAAATATCATCGAATTAGGCAATATTTTGCCGTTTTTCCACGTTTTTGTGAATTTTCATTTTATTGTTATTAATTCAATATATATACGATAAAAATGATGCAAACACATAATTGATTAGAAATTAACATTAAATACTTCATTTTCAATCAACTATTTGTTTCTCGTTAAAAAACTGAGTAAGATATTGAAAAGGGGAGAAGTTATGATTTTATTGCATATATAGACGTTTCAGCCAGATTTGAGCGGTTTTCTGTATACATCTTCCATCGGTAATATAAACGGAAAATCAGGAACATTTTAGTTAATTTTAATGAAAACTCATTGATTTTTATCATTTGTATTGGAAACAACATCTTTATATGTCTTTTCTTGGATCTAAATAATATGGAACCTCGCTTTATGATTTGAAATTAAAATCCTCAAATTTGGTAATATAGCGATTTTTTTCACGTTTTTCATGTAGTGTGTTTGTACGAAAATATATTCGTTTTTACCAATATTTCGATAATACTTCATGTTTTCTCACGATATGTGATTTGGCCCGAAATCTGAGAATTTCCCATAATATTGCATTTTTAAGCAAGTTTTCTTACGTTTTGTTTTGTACTAAAAATCATTGAATTTAGCAATAGTTTGACGTTCATCATCATCTTTTCCTTTATGTGATTTAAATAAAATATCATTGAATTAGCCAATATATTGCCGTTTTTCCACGTTTTTGTGAATTTTCAGATTATTGTTATTAATTCAATATATATACGATAAAAATTATGCAAACACGTAATTGATTAGAAATTAACATTAAATGCTTCATTTTCAATCAACTATTTGTTTCTCGTTAAAAAACTGAGTAAGATTTTGAAAAAGCTAAAGTTCAGTTTTTATTGCATATATCGACGTTTCAGCCGGATTAGAGCGGTTTTATGTGTACATCTTCCATCGGTAATATAAACGGAAAATCAGGAAAATTTTAGAGTATTTTAATGAAAACACATTGATTCTATCATTTGTATTGGAAACAACATCTTTACATGTCTTTTCTAGAATCTAAATAATACGAAACCTCGCTCTATGATTTAAAGTTAAAATCCTCAAATTTGGTAATATAGCGATTTTTTTAATGTTTTTCATGTAGTGTGACATTACGTAAATATATTGGTTGTTACCAATATTTCAATACTACTTCATGTTTTCTCACGATATGTGATTTTGCCTTCAAATCTCAGAATTTCGCAAATTTTGCATTTTTAAGCAAGTTTTCTTGCGTTTTGTTTTATACTAAAAATCATTGAATTTAGCAATATTTTGACGTTTACCATCCTCTTTTCCTTTATGTGATTTAAACAAAATAACATCGAATTAGGCAATATTTTTCCGTTTCTCCACGTTTTTGTGAATTTTCAGTTTATTGTTAATAATTTATTAAATATACGATAAAAATGATGCAAACACATATTTGATTAGAAAAAAACCTTAAATATTTCATTTTCAATCAACTATTTGTTTCTCGTTAAAATACTCAGTAAGATATTGAAAAGGGGAGGAGTTCTGTTTTTATTGCATATATCGACGTTTCAGCCGGAATCGAGCGGTTTTACGTGTACATCTTCCATCGGTAATATAAACGGAAAATCAGGAACATTCTAGTTAATTTTATTGAAAACACATTGATTTTTATCATTTGTATTGGAAACAACATTTTTATATGTCTTTTCTAGGATTTAAATAATACGAAACCTCGCTTTATGATTTGAAGCTAAAATCCTCAAATATCGCAATAGAGCGATTTTGTTCATGTTTTTTATGTAGTGTGACCACGTGAATATATTCGTTTTTTACCAATATTTCGATACTAATTCATGTAGAATCACGATATGTGATTTGGCCTTTAAATATCAGAATTTCGCATAATATTGCCTTTTAAGCAAGTTTTCTTGCATTTCCTTTCGAACTAAAAGTCATCAAATATAGCAATATTTTGACGTTTATCATCCCCCTTTTCCTTTATGTGATATAAACAAAATATCATCGAATTAGGAAATATTTTGCAGTTTTTCCACGCTTTTGTGAATTTTCAGTTTATTGTTATTAATTCATGATATATACGATAACAATGATGCAAACACATTATTGATTAGAAATTAACATTAAATACTTCATTTTCAATCAACTATTTGTTTCTCGTTAAAATACTCAGTAAGATATTGAATAGGGAAGGAGTTCCGTTTTTATTGCATATATCGACGTTTCAGCCGGATTAAAGCGGTTTTACGTGTACATCTTCCATCGGTAATATAAACGGAAAATCAGGAACATTTTAGTTAATTCTAATGAAAACACATTGTTTTTTATCATTTGTATTAGAAACAACATCTTTATATGTCTTTTCTAGGATCTAAATAATATGGAACTTCGCTTTATGATTTGAAATTAAAATCCTCAAATTTGGTAATATAGCGATTTTTTTCACGTTTTTCATGTAGTGTGTTTGTACGAAAATATATTCGTTTTTACCAATATTTCGATAATACTTCATGTTTTCTCACGATATGTGATTTGGCCCGAAATCTGAGAATTTCCCATAATATTGCATTTTTAAGCAAGTTTTCTTACGTTTTGTTTTGTACTAAAAATCATTGAATTTAGCAATAGTTTGACGTTCATCATCATCTTTTCCTTTATGTGATTTAAATAAAATATCATTGAATTAGCCAATATATTGCCGTTTTTCCACGTTTTTGTGAATTTTCAGATTATTGTTATTAATTCAATATATATACGATAAAAATTATGCAAACACGTAATTGATTAGAAATTAACATTAAATGCTTCATTTTCAATCAACTATTTGTTTCTCGTTAAAAAACTGAGTAAGATTTTGAAAAAGCTAAAGTTCAGTTTTTATTGCATATATCGACGTTTCAGCCGGATTAGAGCGGTTTTATGTGTACATCTTCCATCGGTAATATAAACGGAAAATCAGGAAAATTTTAGAGTATTTTAATGAAAACACATTGATTCTATCATTTGTATTGGAAACAACATCTTTACATGTCTTTTCTAGAATCTAAATAATACGAAACCTCGCTCTATGATTTAAAGTTAAAATCCTCAAATTTGGTAATATAGCGATTTTTTTAATGTTTTTCATGTAGTGTGACATTACGTAAATATATTGGTTGTTACCAATATTTCAATACTACTTCATGTTTTCTCACGATATGTGATTTTGCCTTCAAATCTCAGAATTTCGCAAATTTTGCATTTTTAAGCAAGTTTTCTTGCGTTTTGTTTTATACTAAAAATCATTGAATTTAGCAATATTTTGACGTTTACCATCCTCTTTTCCTTTATGTGATTTAAACAAAATAACATCGAATTAGGCAATATTTTTCCGTTTCTCCACGTTTTTGTGAATTTTCAGTTTATTGTTAATAATTTATTAAATATACGATAAAAATGATGCAAACACATATTTGATTAGAAAAAAACCTTAAATATTTCATTTTCAATCAACTATTTGTTTCTCGTTAAAATACTCAGTAAGATATTGAATAGGGAAGGAGTTCCGTTTTTATTGCATATATCGACGTTTCAGCCGGATTAAAGCGGTTTTACGTGTACATCTTCCATCGGTAATATAAACCGAAAATCAGGAACATTTTAGTTAATTCTAATGAAAACACATTGTTTTTTATCATTTGTATTAGAAACAACATCTTTATATGTCTTTTCTAGGATCTAAATAATATGGAACTTCGCTTTATGATTTGAAATTAAAATCCTCAAATTTGGTAATATAGCGATTTTTTTCACGTTTTTCATGTAGTGTGTTTGTACGAAAATATATTCGTTTTTACCAATATTTCGATAATACTTCATGTTTTCTCACGATATGTGATTTGGCCCGAAATCTGAGAATTTCCCATAATATTGCATTTTTAAGCAAGTTTTCTTACGTTTTGTTTTGTACTAAAAATCATTGAATTTAGCAATAGTTTGACGTTCATCATCATCTTTTCCTTTATGTGATTTAAATAAAATATCATTGAATTAGCCAATATATTGCCGTTTTTCCACGTTTTTGTGAATTTTCAGATTATTGTTATTAATTCAATATATATACGATAAAAATTATGCAAACACGTAATTGATTAGAAATTAACATTAAATGCTTCATTTTCAATCAACTATTTGTTTCTCGTTAAAAAACTGAGTAAGATTTTGAAAAAGCTAAAGTTCAGTTTTTATTGCATATATCGACGTTTCAGCCGGATTAGAGCGGTTTTATGTGTACATCTTCCATCGGTAATATAAACGGAAAATCAGGAAAATTTTAGAGTATTTTAATGAAAACACATTGATTCTATCATTTGTATTGGAAACAACATCTTTACATGTCTTTTCTAGAATCTAAATAATACGAAACCTCGCTCTATGATTTAAAGTTAAAATCCTCAAATTTGGTAATATAGCGATTTTTTTAATGTTTTTCATGTAGTGTGACATTACGTAAATATATTGGTTGTTACCAATATTTCAATACTACTTCATGTTTTCTCACGATATGTGATTTTGCCTTCAAATCTCAGAATTTCGCAAATTTTGCATTTTTAAGCAAGTTTTCTTGCGTTTTGTTTTATACTAAAAATCATTGAATTTAGCAATATTTTGACGTTTACCATCCTCTTTTCCTTTATGTGATTTAAACAAAATAACATCGAATTAGGCAATATTTTTCCGTTTCTCCACGTTTTTGTGAATTTTCAGTTTATTGTTAATAATTTATTAAATATACGATAAAAATGATGCAAACACATATTTGATTAGAAAAAAACCTTAAATATTTCATTTTCAATCAACTATTTGTTTCTCGTTAAAATACTCAGTAAGATATTGAAAAGGGGAGGAGTTCTGTTTTTATTGCATATATCGACGTTTCAGCCGGAATCGAGCGGTTTTACGTGTACATCTTCCATCGGTAATATAAACGGAAAATCAGGAACATTCTAGTTAATTTTATTGAAAACACATTGATTTTTATCATTTGTATTGGAAACAACATTTTTATATGTCTTTTCTAGGATTTAAATAATACGAAACCTCGCTTTATGATTTGAAGCTAAAATCCTCAAATATCGCAATAGAGCGATTTTGTTCATGTTTTTTATGTAGTGTGACCACGTGAATATATTCGTTTTTTACCAATATTTCGATACTAATTCATGTAGAATCACGATATGTGATTTGGCCTTTAAATATCAGAATTTCGCATAATATTGCCTTTTAAGCAAGTTTTCTTGCATTTCCTTTCGAACTAAAAGTCATCAAATATAGCAATATTTTGACGTTTATCATCCCCCTTTTCCTTTATGTGATATAAACAAAATATCATCGAATTAGGCAATATTTTGCAGTTTTTCCACGCTTTTGTGAATTTTCAGTTTATTGTTATTAATTCATGATATATACGATAACAATGATGCAAACACATTATTGATTAGAAATTAACATTAAATACTTCATTTTCAATCAACTATTTGTTTCTCGTTAAAATACTCAGTAAGATATTGAATAGGGAAGGAGTTCCGTTTTTATTGCATATATCGACGTTTCAGCCGGATTAAAGCGGTTTTACGTGTACATCTTCCATCGGTAATATAAACGGAAAATCAGGAACATTTTAGTTAATTCTAATGAAAACACATTGATTTTTATCATTTGTATTAGAAACAACATCTTTATATGTCTTTTCTAGGATCTAAATAATATGGAACTTCGCTTTATGATTTGAAATTAAAATCCTCAAATTTGGTAATATAGCGATTTTTTTCACGTTTTTCATGTAGTGTGATTGTACGTAAATATATTCGTTTAACCAATATTTCGATATTACTTCATGATTTCTCACGATATGTGATTTAGCCTGAAATCTGAGAATTTCGCATAATATTGCATTTTTAAGCAAGTATTCTTACGTTTTCTTTTGTACTAAAAATCATTGAATTTAGCAATATTTTGACGTTTATCATTCTCTTTTCCTTTATGTGATTTAAATAAAATATCATCGAATTAGGCAATATTTTGCCGTTTTTCCACGTTTTTGTGAATTTTCATTTTATTGTTATTAATTCAATATATATACGATAAAAATGATGCAAACACATAATTGATTAGAAATTAACATTAAATACTTCATTTTCAATCAACTATTTGTTTCTCGTTAAAAAACTGAGTAAGATATTGAAAAGGGGAGAAGTTATGATTTTATTGCATATATAGACGTTTCAGCCAGATTTGAGCGGTTTTCTGTATACATCTTCCATCGGTAATATAAACGGAAAATCAGGAACATTTTAGTTAATTTTAATGAAAACTCATTGATTTTTATCATTTGTATTGGAAACAACATCTTTATATGTCTTTTCTTGGATCTAAATAATATGGAACCTCGCTTTATGATTTGAAATTAAAATCCTCAAATTTGGTAATATAGCGATTTTTTTCACGTTTTTCATGTAGTGTGTTTGTACGAAAATATATTCGTTTTTACCAATATTTCGATAATACTTCATGTTTTCTCACGATATGTGATTTGGCCCGAAATCTGAGAATTTCCCATAATATTGCATTTTTAAGCAAGTTTTCTTACGTTTTGTTTTGTACTAAAAATCATTGAATTTAGCAATAGTTTGACGTTCATCATCATCTTTTCCTTTATGTGATTTAAATAAAATATCATTGAATTAGCCAATATATTGCCGTTTTTCCACGTTTTTGTGAATTTTCAGATTATTGTTATTAATTCAATATATATACGATAAAAATTATGCAAACACGTAATTGATTAGAAATTAACATTAAATGCTTCATTTTCAATCAACTATTTGTTTCTCGTTAAAAAACTGAGTAAGATTTTGAAAAAGCTAAAGTTCAGTTTTTATTGCATATATCGACGTTTCAGCCGGATTAGAGCGGTTTTATGTGTACATCTTCCATCGGTAATATAAACGGAAAATCAGGAAAATTTTAGAGTATTTTAATGAAAACACATTGATTCTATCATTTGTATTGGAAACAACATCTTTACATGTCTTTTCTAGAATCTAAATAATACGAAACCTCGCTCTATGATTTAAAGTTAAAATCCTCAAATTTGGTAATATAGCGATTTTTTTAATGTTTTTCATGTAGTGTGACATTACGTAAATATATTGGTTGTTACCAATATTTCAATACTACTTCATGTTTTCTCACGATATGTGATTTTGCCTTCAAATCTCAGAATTTCGCAAATTTTGCATTTTTAAGCAAGTTTTCTTGCGTTTTGTTTTATACTAAAAATCATTGAATTTAGCAATATTTTGACGTTTACCATCCTCTTTTCCTTTATGTGATTTAAACAAAATAACATCGAATTAGGCAATATTTTTCCGTTTCTCCACGTTTTTGTGAATTTTCAGTTTATTGTTAATAATTTATTAAATATACGATAAAAATGATGCAAACACATATTTGATTAGAAAAAAACCTTAAATATTTCATTTTCAATCAACTATTTGTTTCTCGTTAAAATACTCAGTAAGATATTGAAAAGGGGAGGAGTTCTGTTTTTATTGCATATATCGACGTTTCAGCCGGAATCGAGCGGTTTTACGTGTACATCTTCCATCGGTAATATAAACGGAAAATCAGGAACATTCTAGTTAATTTTATTGAAAACACATTGATTTTTATCATTTGTATTGGAAACAACATTTTTATATGTCTTTTCTAGGATTTAAATAATACGAAACCTCGCTTTATGATTTGAAGCTAAAATCCTCAAATATCGCAATAGAGCGATTTTGTTCATGTTTTTTATGTAGTGTGACCACGTGAATATATTCGTTTTTTACCAATATTTCGATACTAATTCATGTAGAATCACGATATGTGATTTGGCCTTTAAATATCAGAATTTCGCATAATATTGCCTTTTAAGCAAGTTTTCTTGCATTTCCTTTCGAACTAAAAGTCATCAAATATAGCAATATTTTGACGTTTATCATCCCCCTTTTCCTTTATGTGATATAAACAAAATATCATCGAATTAGGAAATATTTTGCAGTTTTTCCACGCTTTTGTGAATTTTCAGTTTATTGTTATTAATTCATGATATATACGATAACAATGATGCAAACACATTATTGATTAGAAATTAACATTAAATACTTCATTTTCAATCAACTATTTGTTTCTCGTTAAAATACTCAGTAAGATATTGAATAGGGAAGGAGTTCCGTTTTTATTGCATATATCGACGTTTCAGCCGGATTAAAGCGGTTTTACGTGTACATCTTCCATCGGTAATATAAACGGAAAATCAGGAACATTTTAGTTAATTCTAATGAAAACACATTGTTTTTTATCATTTGTATTAGAAACAACATCTTTATATGTCTTTTCTAGGATCTAAATAATATGGAACTTCGCTTTATGATTTGAAATTAAAATCCTCAAATTTGGTAATATAGCGATTTTTTTCACGTTTTTCATGTAGTGTGTTTGTACGAAAATATATTCGTTTTTACCAATATTTCGATAATACTTCATGTTTTCTCACGATATGTGATTTGGCCCGAAATCTGAGAATTTCCCATAATATTGCATTTTTAAGCAAGTTTTCTTACGTTTTGTTTTGTACTAAAAATCATTGAATTTAGCAATAGTTTGACGTTCATCATCATCTTTTCCTTTATGTGATTTAAATAAAATATCATTGAATTAGCCAATATATTGCCGTTTTTCCACGTTTTTGTGAATTTTCAGATTATTGTTATTAATTCAATATATATACGATAAAAATTATGCAAACACGTAATTGATTAGAAATTAACATTAAATGCTTCATTTTCAATCAACTATTTGTTTCTCGTTAAAAAACTGAGTAAGATTTTGAAAAAGCTAAAGTTCAGTTTTTATTGCATATATCGACGTTTCAGCCGGATTAGAGCGGTTTTATGTGTACATCTTCCATCGGTAATATAAACGGAAAATCAGGAAAATTTTAGAGTATTTTAATGAAAACACATTGATTCTATCATTTGTATTGGAAACAACATCTTTACATGTCTTTTCTAGAATCTAAATAATACGAAACCTCGCTCTATGATTTAAAGTTAAAATCCTCAAATTTGGTAATATAGCGATTTTTTTAATGTTTTTCATGTAGTGTGACATTACGTAAATATATTGGTTGTTACCAATATTTCAATACTACTTCATGTTTTCTCACGATATGTGATTTTGCCTTCAAATCTCAGAATTTCGCAAATTTTGCATTTTTAAGCAAGTTTTCTTGCGTTTTGTTTTATACTAAAAATCATTGAATTTAGCAATATTTTGACGTTTACCATCCTCTTTTCCTTTATGTGATTTAAACAAAATAACATCGAATTAGGCAATATTTTTCCGTTTCTCCACGTTTTTGTGAATTTTCAGTTTATTGTTAATAATTTATTAAATATACGATAAAAATGATGCAAACACATATTTGATTAGAAAAAAACCTTAAATATTTCATTTTCAATCAACTATTTGTTTCTCGTTAAAATACTCAGTAAGATATTGAATAGGGAAGGAGTTCCGTTTTTATTGCATATATCGACGTTTCAGCCGGATTAAAGCGGTTTTACGTGTACATCTTCCATCGGTAATATAAACCGAAAATCAGGAACATTTTAGTTAATTCTAATGAAAACACATTGTTTTTTATCATTTGTATTAGAAACAACATCTTTATATGTCTTTTCTAGGATCTAAATAATATGGAACTTCGCTTTATGATTTGAAATTAAAATCCTCAAATTTGGTAATATAGCGATTTTTTTCACGTTTTTCATGTAGTGTGTTTGTACGAAAATATATTCGTTTTTACCAATATTTCGATAATACTTCATGTTTTCTCACGATATGTGATTTGGCCCGAAATCTGAGAATTTCCCATAATATTGCATTTTTAAGCAAGTTTTCTTACGTTTTGTTTTGTACTAAAAATCATTGAATTTAGCAATAGTTTGACGTTCATCATCATCTTTTCCTTTATGTGATTTAAATAAAATATCATTGAATTAGCCAATATATTGCCGTTTTTCCACGTTTTTGTGAATTTTCAGATTATTGTTATTAATTCAATATATATACGATAAAAATTATGCAAACACGTAATTGATTAGAAATTAACATTAAATGCTTCATTTTCAATCAACTATTTGTTTCTCGTTAAAAAACTGAGTAAGATTTTGAAAAAGCTAAAGTTCAGTTTTTATTGCATATATCGACGTTTCAGCCGGATTAGAGCGGTTTTATGTGTACATCTTCCATCGGTAATATAAACGGAAAATCAGGAAAATTTTAGAGTATTTTAATGAAAACACATTGATTCTATCATTTGTATTGGAAACAACATCTTTACATGTCTTTTCTAGAATCTAAATAATACGAAACCTCGCTCTATGATTTAAAGTTAAAATCCTCAAATTTGGTAATATAGCGATTTTTTTAATGTTTTTCATGTAGTGTGACATTACGTAAATATATTGGTTGTTACCAATATTTCAATACTACTTCATGTTTTCTCACGATATGTGATTTTGCCTTCAAATCTCAGAATTTCGCAAATTTTGCATTTTTAAGCAAGTTTTCTTGCGTTTTGTTTTATACTAAAAATCATTGAATTTAGCAATATTTTGACGTTTACCATCCTCTTTTCCTTTATGTGATTTAAACAAAATAACATCGAATTAGGCAATATTTTTCCGTTTCTCCACGTTTTTGTGAATTTTCAGTTTATTGTTAATAATTTATTAAATATACGATAAAAATGATGCAAACACATATTTGATTAGAAAAAAACCTTAAATATTTCATTTTCAATCAACTATTTGTTTCTCGTTAAAATACTCAGTAAGATATTGAAAAGGGGAGGAGTTCTGTTTTTATTGCATATATCGACGTTTCAGCCGGAATCGAGCGGTTTTACGTGTACATCTTCCATCGGTAATATAAACGGAAAATCAGGAACATTCTAGTTAATTTTATTGAAAACACATTGATTTTTATCATTTGTATTGGAAACAACATTTTTATATGTCTTTTCTAGGATTTAAATAATACGAAACCTCGCTTTATGATTTGAAGCTAAAATCCTCAAATATCGCAATAGAGCGATTTTGTTCATGTTTTTTATGTAGTGTGACCACGTGAATATATTCGTTTTTTACCAATATTTCGATACTAATTCATGTAGAATCACGATATGTGATTTGGCCTTTAAATATCAGAATTTCGCATAATATTGCCTTTTAAGCAAGTTTTCTTGCATTTCCTTTCGAACTAAAAGTCATCAAATATAGCAATATTTTGACGTTTATCATCCCCCTTTTCCTTTATGTGATATAAACAAAATATCATCGAATTAGGCAATATTTTGCAGTTTTTCCACGCTTTTGTGAATTTTCAGTTTATTGTTATTAATTCATGATATATACGATAACAATGATGCAAACACATTATTGATTAGAAATTAACATTAAATACTTCATTTTCAATCAACTATTTGTTTCTCGTTAAAATACTCAGTAAGATATTGAATAGGGAAGGAGTTCCGTTTTTATTGCATATATCGACGTTTCAGCCGGATTAAAGCGGTTTTACGTGTACATCTTCCATCGGTAATATAAACGGAAAATCAGGAACATTTTAGTTAATTCTAATGAAAACACATTGATTTTTATCATTTGTATTAGAAACAACATCTTTATATGTCTTTTCTAGGATCTAAATAATATGGAACTTCGCTTTATGATTTGAAATTAAAATCCTCAAATTTGGTAATATAGCGATTTTTTTCACGTTTTTCATGTAGTGTGATTGTACGTAAATATATTCGTTTAACCAATATTTCGATATTACTTCATGATTTCTCACGATATGTGATTTAGCCTGAAATCTGAGAATTTCGCATAATATTGCATTTTTAAGCAAGTATTCTTACGTTTTCTTTTGTACTAAAAATCATTGAATTTAGCAATATTTTGACGTTTATCATTCTCTTTTCCTTTATGTGATTTAAATAAAATATCATCGAATTAGGCAATATTTTGCCGTTTTTCCACGTTTTTGTGAATTTTCATTTTATTGTTATTAATTCAATATATATACGATAAAAATGATGCAAACACATAATTGATTAGAAATTAACATTAAATACTTCATTTTCAATCAACTATTTGTTTCTCGTTAAAAAACTGAGTAAGATATTGAAAAGGGGAGAAGTTATGATTTTATTGCATATATAGACGTTTCAGCCAGATTTGAGCGGTTTTCTGTATACATCTTCCATCGGTAATATAAACGGAAAATCAGGAACATTTTAGTTAATTTTAATGAAAACTCATTGATTTTTATCATTTGTATTGGAAACAACATCTTTATATGTCTTTTCTTGGATCTAAATAATATGGAACCTCGCTTTATGATTTGAAATTAAAATCCTCAAATTTGGTAATATAGCGATTTTTTTCACGTTTTTCATGTAGTGTGTTTGTACGAAAATATATTCGTTTTTACCAATATTTCGATAATACTTCATGTTTTCTCACGATATGTGATTTGGCCCGAAATCTGAGAATTTCCCATAATATTGCATTTTTAAGCAAGTTTTCTTACGTTTTGTTTTGTACTAAAAATCATTGAATTTAGCAATAGTTTGACGTTCATCATCATCTTTTCCTTTATGTGATTTAAATAAAATATCATTGAATTAGCCAATATATTGCCGTTTTTCCACGTTTTTGTGAATTTTCAGATTATTGTTATTAATTCAATATATATACGATAAAAATTATGCAAACACGTAATTGATTAGAAATTAACATTAAATGCTTCATTTTCAATCAACTATTTGTTTCTCGTTAAAAAACTGAGTAAGATTTTGAAAAAGCTAAAGTTCAGTTTTTATTGCATATATCGACGTTTCAGCCGGATTAGAGCGGTTTTATGTGTACATCTTCCATCGGTAATATAAACGGAAAATCAGGAAAATTTTAGAGTATTTTAATGAAAACACATTGATTCTATCATTTGTATTGGAAACAACATCTTTACATGTCTTTTCTAGAATCTAAATAATACGAAACCTCGCTCTATGATTTAAAGTTAAAATCCTCAAATTTGGTAATATAGCGATTTTTTTAATGTTTTTCATGTAGTGTGACATTACGTAAATATATTGGTTGTTACCAATATTTCAATACTACTTCATGTTTTCTCACGATATGTGATTTTGCCTTCAAATCTCAGAATTTCGCAAATTTTGCATTTTTAAGCAAGTTTTCTTGCGTTTTGTTTTATACTAAAAATCATTGAATTTAGCAATATTTTGACGTTTACCATCCTCTTTTCCTTTATGTGATTTAAACAAAATAACATCGAATTAGGCAATATTTTTCCGTTTCTCCACGTTTTTGTGAATTTTCAGTTTATTGTTAATAATTTATTAAATATACGATAAAAATGATGCAAACACATATTTGATTAGAAAAAAACCTTAAATATTTCATTTTCAATCAACTATTTGTTTCTCGTTAAAATACTCAGTAAGATATTGAAAAGGGGAGGAGTTCTGTTTTTATTGCATATATCGACGTTTCAGCCGGAATCGAGCGGTTTTACGTGTACATCTTCCATCGGTAATATAAACGGAAAATCAGGAACATTCTAGTTAATTTTATTGAAAACACATTGATTTTTATCATTTGTATTGGAAACAACATTTTTATATGTCTTTTCTAGGATTTAAATAATACGAAACCTCGCTTTATGATTTGAAGCTAAAATCCTCAAATATCGCAATAGAGCGATTTTGTTCATGTTTTTTATGTAGTGTGACCACGTGAATATATTCGTTTTTTACCAATATTTCGATACTAATTCATGTAGAATCACGATATGTGATTTGGCCTTTAAATATCAGAATTTCGCATAATATTGCCTTTTAAGCAAGTTTTCTTGCATTTCCTTTCGAACTAAAAGTCATCAAATATAGCAATATTTTGACGTTTATCATCCCCCTTTTCCTTTATGTGATATAAACAAAATATCATCGAATTAGGAAATATTTTGCAGTTTTTCCACGCTTTTGTGAATTTTCAGTTTATTGTTATTAATTCATGATATATACGATAACAATGATGCAAACACATTATTGATTAGAAATTAACATTAAATACTTCATTTTCAATCAACTATTTGTTTCTCGTTAAAATACTCAGTAAGATATTGAATAGGGAAGGAGTTCCGTTTTTATTGCATATATCGACGTTTCAGCCGGATTAAAGCGGTTTTACGTGTACATCTTCCATCGGTAATATAAACGGAAAATCAGGAACATTTTAGTTAATTCTAATGAAAACACATTGTTTTTTATCATTTGTATTAGAAACAACATCTTTATATGTCTTTTCTAGGATCTAAATAATATGGAACTTCGCTTTATGATTTGAAATTAAAATCCTCAAATTTGGTAATATAGCGATTTTTTTCACGTTTTTCATGTAGTGTGTTTGTACGAAAATATATTCGTTTTTACCAATATTTCGATAATACTTCATGTTTTCTCACGATATGTGATTTGGCCCGAAATCTGAGAATTTCCCATAATATTGCATTTTTAAGCAAGTTTTCTTACGTTTTGTTTTGTACTAAAAATCATTGAATTTAGCAATAGTTTGACGTTCATCATCATCTTTTCCTTTATGTGATTTAAATAAAATATCATTGAATTAGCCAATATATTGCCGTTTTTCCACGTTTTTGTGAATTTTCAGATTATTGTTATTAATTCAATATATATACGATAAAAATTATGCAAACACGTAATTGATTAGAAATTAACATTAAATGCTTCATTTTCAATCAACTATTTGTTTCTCGTTAAAAAACTGAGTAAGATTTTGAAAAAGCTAAAGTTCAGTTTTTATTGCATATATCGACGTTTCAGCCGGATTAGAGCGGTTTTATGTGTACATCTTCCATCGGTAATATAAACGGAAAATCAGGAAAATTTTAGAGTATTTTAATGAAAACACATTGATTCTATCATTTGTATTGGAAACAACATCTTTACATGTCTTTTCTAGAATCTAAATAATACGAAACCTCGCTCTATGATTTAAAGTTAAAATCCTCAAATTTGGTAATATAGCGATTTTTTTAATGTTTTTCATGTAGTGTGACATTACGTAAATATATTGGTTGTTACCAATATTTCAATACTACTTCATGTTTTCTCACGATATGTGATTTTGCCTTCAAATCTCAGAATTTCGCAAATTTTGCATTTTTAAGCAAGTTTTCTTGCGTTTTGTTTTATACTAAAAATCATTGAATTTAGCAATATTTTGACGTTTACCATCCTCTTTTCCTTTATGTGATTTAAACAAAATAACATCGAATTAGGCAATATTTTTCCGTTTCTCCACGTTTTTGTGAATTTTCAGTTTATTGTTAATAATTTATTAAATATACGATAAAAATGATGCAAACACATATTTGATTAGAAAAAAACCTTAAATATTTCATTTTCAATCAACTATTTGTTTCTCGTTAAAATACTCAGTAAGATATTGAAAAGGGGAGGAGTTCTGTTTTTATTGCATATATCGACGTTTCAGCCGGAATCGAGCGGTTTTACGTGTACATCTTCCATCGGTAATATAAACGGAATATCAGGAACATTCTAGTTAATTTTATTGAAAACACATTGATTTTTACCATTTGTATTGGAAACAACATTTTTATATGTCTTTTCTAGGATTTAAATAATACGAAACCTCGCTTTATGATTTGAAGCTAAAATCCTCAAATATCGCAATAGAGCGATTTTGTTCATGTTTTTTATGTAGTGTGACCACGTGAATATATTCGTTTTTTACCAATATTTCGATACTAATTCATGTAGAATCACGATATGTGATTTGGCCTTTAAATATCAGAATTTCGCATAATATTGCCTTTTAAGCAAGTTTTCTTGCATTTCCTTTCGAACTAAAAGTCATCAAATATAGCAATATTTTGACGTTTATCATCCCCCTTTTCCTTTATGTGATATAAACAAAATATCATCGAATTAGGAAATATTTTGCAGTTTTTCCACGCTTTTGTGAATTTTCAGTTTATTGTTATTAATTCATGATATATACGATAACAATGATGCAAACACATTATTGATTAGAAATTAACATTAAATACTTCATTTTCAATCAACTATTTGTTTCTCGTTAAAATACTCAGTAAGATATTGAATAGGGAAGGAGTTCCGTTTTTATTGCATATATCGACGTTTCAGCCGGATTAAAGCGGTTTTACGTGTACAACTTCCATCGGTAATATAAACCGAAAATCAGGAACATTTTAGTTAATTCTAATGAAAACACATTGTTTTTTATCATTTGTATTAGAAACAACATCTTTATATGTCTTTTCTAGGATCTAAATAATATGGAACTTCGCTTTATGATTTGAAATTAAAATCCTCAAATTTGGTAATATAGCGATTTTTTTCACGTTTTTCATGTAGTGTGTTTGTACGAAAATATATTCGTTTTTACCAATATTTCGATAATACTTCATGTTTTCTCACGATATGTGATTTGGCCCGAAATCTGAGAATTTCCCATAATATTGCATTTTTAAGCAAGTTTTCTTACGTTTTGTTTTGTACTAAAAATCATTGAATTTAGCAATAGTTTGACGTTCATCATCATCTTTTCCTTTATGTGATTTAAATAAAATATCATTGAATTAGCCAATATATTGCCGTTTTTCCACGTTTTTGTGAATTTTCAGATTATTGTTATTAATTCAATATATATACGATAAAAATTATGCAAACACGTAATTGATTAGAAATTAACATTAAATGCTTCATTTTCAATCAACTATTTGTTTCTCGTTAAAAAACTGAGTAAGATTTTGAAAAAGCTAAAGTTCAGTTTTTATTGCATATATCGACGTTTCAGCCGGATTAGAGCGGTTTTATGTGTACATCTTCCATCGGTAATATAAACGGAAAATCAGGAAAATTTTAGAGTATTTTAATGAAAACACATTGATTCTATCATTTGTATTGGAAACAACATCTTTACATGTCTTTTCTAGAATCTAAATAATACGATACCTCGCTCTATGATTTAAAGTTAAAATCCTCAAATTTGGTAATATAGCGATTTTTTTTAATGTTTTTCATGTAGTGTGACATTACGTAAATATATTGGTTGTTACCAATATTTCAATACTACTTCATGTTTTCTCACGATATGTGATTTTGCCTTCAAATCTCAGAATTTCGCAAATTTTGCATTTTTAAGCAAGTTTTCTTGCGTTTTGTTTTATACTAAAAATCATTGAATTTAGCAATATTTTGACGTTTACCATCCTCTTTTCCTTTATGTGATTTAAACAAAATAACATCGAATTAGGCAATATTTTTCCGTTTCTCCACGTTTTTGTGAATTTTCAGTTTATTGTTAATAATTTATTAAATATACGATAAAAATGATGCAAACACATATTTGATTAGAAAAAAACCTTAAATATTTCATTTTCAATCAACTATTTGTTTCTCGTTAAAATACTCAGTAAGATATTGAAAAGGGGAGGAGTTCTGTTTTTATTGCATATATCGACGTTTCAGCCGGAATCGAGCGGTTTTACGTGTACATCTTCCATCGGTAATATAAACGGAAAATCAGGAACATTCTAGTTAATTTTATTGAAAACACATTGATTTTTATCATTTGTATTGGAAACAACATTTTTATATGTCTTTTCTAGGATTTAAATAATACGAAACCTCGCTTTATGATTTGAAGCTAAAATCCTCAAATATCGCAATAGAGCGATTTTGTTCATGTTTTTTATGTAGTGTGACCACGTGAATATATTCGTTTTTTACCAATATTTCGATACTAATTCATGTAGAATCACGATATGTGATTTGGCCTTTAAATATCAGAATTTCGCATAATATTGCCTTTTAAGCAAGTTTTCTTGCATTTCCTTTCGAACTAAAAGTCATCAAATATAGCAATATTTTGACGTTTATCATCCCCCTTTTCCTTTATGTGATATAAACAAAATATCATCGAATTAGGAAATATTTTGCAGTTTTTCCACGCTTTTGTGAATTTTCAGTTTATTGTTATTAATTCATGATATATACGATAACAATGATGCAAACACATTATTGATTAGAAATTAACATTAAATACTTCATTTTCAATCAACTATTTGTTTCTCGTTAAAATACTCAGTAAGATATTGAATAGGGAAGGAGTTCCGTTTTTATTGCATATATCGACGTTTCAGCCGGATTAAAGCGGTTTTACGTGTACATCTTCCATCGGTAATATAAACGGAAAATCAGGAACATTTTAGTTAATTCTAATGAAAACACATTGATTTTTATCATTTGTATTAGAAACAACATCTTTATATGTCTTTTCTAGGATCTAAATAATATGGAACTTCGCTTTATGATTTGAAATTAAAATCCTCAAATTTGGTAATATAGCGATTTTTTTCACGTTTTTCATGTAGTGTGATTGTACGTAAATATATTCGTTTAACCAATATTTCGATATTACTTCATGATTTCTCACGATATGTGATTTAGCCTGAAATCTGAGAATTTCGCATAATATTGCATTTTTAAGCAAGTATTCTTACGTTTTCTTTTGTACTAAAAATCATTGAATTTAGCAATATTTTGACGTTTATCATTCTCTTTTCCTTTATGTGATTTAAATAAAATATCATCGAATTAGGCAATATTTTGCCGTTTTTCCACGTTTTTGTGAATTTTCATTTTATTGTTATTAATTCAATATATATACGATAAAAATGTTGCAAACACATAATTGATTAGAAATTAACATTAAATACTTCATTTTCAATCAACTATTTGTTTCTCGTTAAAAAACTGAGTAAGATATTGAAAAGGGGAGAAGTTATGATTTTATTGCATATATAGACGTTTCAGCCAGATTCGAGCGGTTTTCTGTATACATCTTCCATCGGTAATATAAACGGAAAATCAGGAACATTTTAGTTAATTTTAATGAAAACTCATTGATTTTTATCATTTGTATTGGAAACAACATCTTTATATGTCTTTTCTTGGATCTAAATAATATGGAACCTCGCTTTATGATTTGAAATTAAAATCCTCAAATTTGGTAATATAGCGATTTTTTTCACGTTTTTCATGTAGTGTGTTTGTACGCAAATATATTCGTTTTTACCAATATTTCGATAATACTTCATGTTTTCTCACGATATGTGATTTGGCCCGAAATCTGAGAATTTCCCATAATATTGCATTTTTAAGCAAGTTTTCTTACGTTTTGTTTTGTACTAAAAATCATTGAATTTAGCAATAGTTTGACGTTCATCATCATCTTTTCCTTTATGTGATTTAAATAAAATATCATTGAATTAGCCAATATATTGCCGTTTTTCCACGTTTTTGTGAATTTTCAGATTATTGTTATTAATTCAATATATATACGATAAAAATTATGCAAACACGTAATTGATTAGAAATTAACATTAAATGCTTCATTTTCAATCACCTATTTGTTTCTTGTTAAAAAACTGAGTAAGATTTTGAAAAAGCTAAAGTTCAGTTTTTATTGCATATATCGACGTTTCAGCCGGATTAGAGCGGTTTTATGTGTACATCTTCCATCGGTAATATAAACGGAAAATCAGGAAAATTTTAGAGTATTTTAATGAAAACACATTGATTCTATCATTTGTATTGGAAACAACATCTTTACATGTCTTTTCTAGAATCTAAATAATACGAAACCTCGCTCTATGATTTAAAGTTAAAATCCTCAAATTTCGTAATATAGCGATTTTTTTAATGTTTTTCATGTAGTGTGACATTACGTAAATATATTGGTTGTTACCAATATTTCAATACTACTTCATGTTTTCTCACGATATGTGATTTGGCCTTCAAATCTCAGAATTTCGCAAATTTTGCATTTTTAAGCAAGTTTTCTTGCGTTTTGTTTTATACTAAAAATCATTGAATTTAGCAATATTTTGACGTTTACCATCCTCTTTTCCTTTATGTGATTTAAACAAAATAACATCGAATTAGGCAATATTTTTCCGTTTCTCCACGTTTTTGTGAATTTTCAGTTTATTGTTAATAATTTATTAAATATACGATAAAAATGATGCAAACACATATTTGATTAGAAAAAACCTTAAATATTTCATTTTCAATCAACTATTTGTTTCTCGTTAAAATACTCAGTAAGATATTGAAAAGGGGAGGAGTTCTGTTTTTATTGCATATATCGACGTTTCAGCCGGAATCGAGCGGTTTTACGTGTACATCTTCCATCGGTAATATAAACGGAAAATCAGGAACATTCTAGTTAATTTTATTGAAAACACATTGATTTTTATCATTTGTATTGGAAACAACATTTTTATATGTCTTTTCTAGGATTTAAATAATACGAAACCTCGCTTTATGATTTGAAGCTAAAATCCTCAAATATCGCAATAGAGCGATTTTGTTCATGTTTTTTATGTAGTGTGACCACGTGAATATATTCGTTTTTTACCAATATTTCGATACTAATTCATGTAGAATCACGATATGTGATTTGGCCTTTAAATATCAGAATTTCGCATAATATTGCCTTTTAAGCAAGTTTTCTTGCATTTCCTTTCGAACTAAAAGTCATCAAATATAGCAATATTTTGACGTTTATCATCCCCCTTTTCCTTTATGTGATATAAACAAAATATCATCGAATTAGGCAATATTTTGCAGTTTTTCCACGCTTTTGTGAATTTTCAGTTTATTGTTATTAATTCATGATATATACGATAACAATGATGCAAACACATTATTGATTAGAAATTAACATTAAATACTTCATTTTCAATCAACTATTTGTTTCTCGTTAAAAAACTGAGTAAGATATTGAAAAGGGGAGAAGTTATGATTTTATTGCATATATAGACGTTTCAGCCAGATTCGAGCGGTTTTCTGTATACATCTTCCATCGGTAATATAAACGGAAAATCAGGAACATTTTAGTTAATTTTAATGAAAACTCATTGATTTTTATCATTTGTATTGGAAACAACATCTTTATATGTCTTTTCTTGGATCTAAATAATATGGAACTTCGCTTTATGATTTGAAATTAAAATCCTCAAATTTGGTAATATAGCGATTTTTTTCACGTTTTTCATGTAGTGTGATTGTACGTAAATATATTCGTTTAACCAATATTTCGATATTACTTCATGATTTCTCACGATATGTGATTTAGCCTGAAATCTGAGAATTTCGCATAATATTGCATTTTTAAGCAAGTATTCTTACGTTTTCTTTTGTACTAAAAATCATTGAATTTAGCAATATTTTGACGTTTATCATTCTCTTTTCCTTTATGTGATTTAAATAAAATATCATCGAATTAGGCAATATTTTGCCGTTTTTCCACGTTTTTGTGAATTTTCATTTTATTGTTATTAATTCAATATATATACGATAAAAATGATGCAAACACATAATTGATTAGAAATTAACATTAAATACTTCATTTTCAATCAACTATTTGTTTCTCGTTAAAAAACTGAGTAAGATATTGAAAAGGGGAGAAGTTATGATTTTATTGCATATATAGACGTTTCAGCCAGATTCGAGCGGTTTTCTGTATACATCTTCCATCGGTAATATAAACGGAAAATCAGGAACATTTTAGTTAATTTTAATGAAAACTCATTGATTTTTATCATTTGTATTGGAAACAACATCTTTATATGTCTTTTCTTGGATCTAAATAATATGGAACCTCGCTTTATGATTTGAAATTAAAATCCTCAAATTTGGTAATATAGCGATTTTTTTCACGTTTTTCATGTAGTGTGTTTGTACGCAAATATATTCGTTTTTACCAATATTTCGATAATACTTCATGTTTTCTCACGATATGTGATTTGGCCCGAAATCTGAGAATTTCCCATAATATTGCATTTTTAAGCAAGTTTTCTTACGTTTTGTTTTGTACTAAAAATCATTGAATTTAGCAATAGTTTGACGTTCATCATCATCTTTTCCTTTATGTGATTTAAATAAAATATCATTGAATTAGCCAATATATTGCCGTTTTTCCACGTTTTTGTGAATTTTCAGATTATTGTTATTAATTCAATATATATACGATAAAAATTATGCAAACACGTAATTGATTAGAAATTAACATTAAATGCTTCATTTTCAATCACCTATTTGTTTCTTGTTAAAAAACTGAGTAAGATTTTGAAAAAGCTAAAGTTCAGTTTTTATTGCATATATCGACGTTTCAGCCGGATTAGAGCGGTTTTATGTGTACATCTTCCATCGGTAATATAAACGGAAAATCAGGAAAATTTTAGAGTATTTTAATGAAAACACATTGATTCTATCATTTGTATTGGAAACAACATCTTTACATGTCTTTTCTAGAATCTAAATAATACGAAACCTCGCTCTATGATTTAAAGTTAAAATCCTCAAATTTCGTAATATAGCGATTTTTTTAATGTTTTTCATGTAGTGTGACATTACGTAAATATATTGGTTGTTACCAATATTTCAATACTACTTCATGTTTTCTCACGATATGTGATTTGGCCTTCAAATCTCAGAATTTCGCAAATTTTGCATTTTTAAGCAAGTTTTCTTGCGTTTTGTTTTATACTAAAAATCATTGAATTTAGCAATATTTTGACGTTTACCATCCTCTTTTCCTTTATGTGATTTAAACAAAATAACATCGAATTAGGCAATATTTTTCCGTTTCTCCACGTTTTTGTGAATTTTCAGTTTATTGTTAATAATTTATTAAATATACGATAAAAATGATGCAAACACATATTTGATTAGAAAAAACCTTAAATATTTCATTTTCAATCAACTATTTGTTTCTCGTTAAAATACTCAGTAAGATATTGAAAAGGGGAGGAGTTCTGTTTTTATTGCATATATCGACGTTTCAGCCGGAATCGAGCGGTTTTACGTGTACATCTTCCATCGGTAATATAAACGGAAAATCAGGAACATTCTAGTTAATTTTATTGAAAACACATTGATTTTTATCATTTGTATTGGAAACAACATTTTTATATGTCTTTTCTAGGATTTAAATAATACGAAACCTCGCTTTATGATTTGAAGCTAAAATCCTCAAATATCGCAATAGAGCGATTTTGTTCATGTTTTTTATGTAGTGTGACCACGTGAATATATTCGTTTTTTACCAATATTTCGATACTAATTCATGTAGAATCACGATATGTGATTTGGCCTTTAAATATCAGAATTTCGCATAATATTGCCTTTTAAGCAAGTTTTCTTGCATTTCCTTTCGAACTAAAAGTCATCAAATATAGCAATATTTTGACGTTTATCATCCCCCTTTTCCTTTATGTGATATAAACAAAATATCATCGAATTAGGCAATATTTTGCAGTTTTTCCACGCTTTTGTGAATTTTCAGTTTATTGTTATTAATTCATGATATATACGATAACAATGATGCAAACACATTATTGATTAGAAATTAACATTAAATACTTCATTTTCAATCAACTATTTGTTTCTCGTTAAAAAACTGAGTAAGATATTGAAAAGGGGAGAAGTTATGATTTTATTGCATATATAGACGTTTCAGCCAGATTCGAGCGGTTTTCTGTATACATCTTCCATCGGTAATATAAACGGAAAATCAGGAACATTTTAGTTAATTTTAATGAAAACTCATTGATTTTTATCATTTGTATTGGAAACAACATCTTTATATGTCTTTTCTTGGATCTAAATAATATGGAACCTCGCTTTATGATTTGAAATTAAAATCCTCAAATTTGGTAATATAGCGATTTTTTCACGTTTTTCATGTAGTGTGTTTGTACGAAAATATATTCGTTTTTACCAATATTTCGATAATACTTCATGTTTTCTCACGATATGTGATTTGGCCCGAAATCTGAGAATTTCCCATAATATTGCATTTTTAAGCAAGTTTTCTTACGTTTTGTTTTGTACTAAAAATCATTGAATTTAGCAATAGTTTGACGTTCATCATCATCTTTTCCTTTATGTGATTTAAATAAAATATCATTGAATTAGCCAATATATTGCCGTTTTTCCACGTTTTTGTGAATTTTCAGATTATTGTTATTAATTCATGATATATACGATAACAATGATGCAAACACATTATTGATTAGAAATTAACATTAAATACTTCATTTTCAATCAACTATTTGTTTCTCGTTAAAATACTCAGTAAGATATTGAATAGGGAAGGAGTTCCGTTTTTATTGCATATATCGACGTTTCAGCCGGATTAAAGCGGTTTTACGTGTACATCTTCCATCGGTAATATAAACGGAAAATCAGGAACATTTTAGTTAATTCTAATGAAAACACATTGATTTTTATCATTCGTATTAGAAACAACATCTTTATATGTCTTTTCTAGGATCTAAATAATATGGAACTTCGCTTTATGATTTGAAATTAAAATCCTCAAATTTGGTAATATAGCGATTTTTTCACGTTTTTCATGTAGTGTGATTGTACGTAAATATATTCGTTTTACCAATATTTCGATATTACTTCATGTTTTCTCACGATATGTGATTTAGCCTGAAATCTGAGAATTTCGCATAATATTGCATTTTTAAGCAAGTTTTCTTACGTTTTGTTTTGTACTAAAAATCATTGAATTTAGCAATATTTTGACGTTTATCATCCTCTTTTCCTTTATGTGATTTAAATAAAATATCATCGAATTAGGCAATATTTTGCCGTTTTTTCCACGTTTTTGTGAATTTTCAGTTTATTGTTATTAATTCAATATATATACGATAAAAATGATGCAAACACATAATTGATTAGAAAAAAACTTAAATACTTCATTTTCAATCAACTATTTGTTTCTCGTTATAAAACTGAGTAAGATATTGAAAAGGGGAGAAGTTATAATTTTATTGCATATATAGACGTTTCAGCCGGATTCGAGCGGTTTTCTGTGTACATCTTCCATCGGTAATATAAACGGAAAATCAGGAACATTTTAGTTAATTCTAATGAAAACACATTGATTTTTATCATTTGTATTGGAAACAACATCTTTATATGTCTTTTCTTGGATCTAAATAACATGGAACCTCGCTTAATGATTTAAAATTAAAATCGTCAAATTTGGTAATATTGCGATTTTTTCACGTTTTTCACGTAGTGTGTTTGTACGAAAATATATTCGTTTTTACCAATATTTCGACAATACTTTATGTTTTCTCACGATATGTAATTTGGCCTGAAATCTGAGAATTTCCCATAATATTGCATTTTTAAGCAAGTTTTCTTACGTTTTGTTTTGTACTAAAAATCATTGAATTTAGCAATATTTTGACGTTTATCTTCCTCTTTTCCTTTATGTGATTTAAATAAAATATCATCGAATTCTGCAATATTTTGATTAGAAATTTTGATCGTAATTGATTAGAACTTAACACTAAATGCTTCATTTTCAATCAACTATTTGTTTCTCGTTAAAAAACTGAGTAAGATATTGAAAAAGCGAGGAGTTCTGTTTTTATTGCATATATCGACGTTTCAGCCGGATTAGAGCGGTTTTATGTGTACATCTTCCATCGGTAATATAAACGGAAAATAAGGAAAATTTTAGAGTATTTTAATGAAAACACATAAATTTCTATCATTTGTATTGGAAACAACATCTTTACATGTCTTTTTTAGAATCTAAATAATACGAAACCTCGCTTTATGATTTGAAGTTAAAATCCTCAAATTTGGTAATAGAGCGATTTTTTAACGTTTTTCATGTAGTGTAACATTACGTAAATATTTTCGTTTTTACCAATGTTTCGAAACTACTTCATGTTTTCTCACGATATGTGATTTGGCCTTCAAATCTCAGAACTTCGCAAATTTTGCATTTTTAGGCAAGTTTTCTTGCGTTTTGTTTTGTACTAAAAGTCATCGAATATAGAAATATTTTGACGTTTACCATCCCCTTTTCCTTTATGTGATATAAGCAAAATACCATCGAATTAGGCAATATTTTTCCGTTTCTCCACGTTTTTGTGAATTTTCACTTTATTGTTAATAATTCATTAAATATACGATAAAATGATGCAAACACATAATTGATTAGAAAAAATCTTAAATACTTCATTTTCAATCAACTATTTGTTTCTTGTTATAAAACTGAGTAAGATATTGAAAAGGGGAGAAGTTATGATTTTATTGCATATATAGACGTTCAGCCGGATTCGAGCGGTTTTATGTGTACATCTTCCATCGGTAATATAAACGGAAAATCAGGAACATTTTAGTTAATTCTAATGAAAACACATTGATTTTTATCATTTGTATTAGAAACAACATCTTTATATGTCTTTCCTAGGATCTAAATAATATGGAACCCCGCTCTATGATTTGAAATTAAAATCCTCAAATTTGGTAATATAGCGATTTTTTTACATTTTCATGTAGTGTCATTGTACGTAAATATATTCCATTTTACCAATATTTCGATAATACATGATGTTTTCTCACGATATGTGATTTGGCCTGAAATCTGAGAAATTCGCATAATATTGCATTGTTAAGCAAGTTTTCTTACGTTTTGTTTTGTACTAAAAGTCATCTGAATTTAGCAATATTTTGACGTTCATCATCATCTTTTCCTTTATGTGATTTAAATAAAATATCATTGAATTATGCAATATTTTGCCGTTTTTCCACGTTTTTGTGAATTTTCAGATTATTGTTATTAATTCAATATATATACGATAAAAATGATGCAAACACGTAATTGATTAGAAATTAACATTAAATGCTTCATTTTCAATCAACTATTTGTTTCTCGTTAAAAAACTGAGTAAGATTTTGAAAAACCTAAAGTTCAGTTTTTATTGCATATATCGACGTTTCAGCCGGATTAGAGCGGTTTTATGTGTACATCTTCCATCGGTAATATAAACGGAAAATCAGGAAAATTTTAAAGTATTTTAATGAAACACATTGATTTCTATTATTTGTATTGGAAACAACATCTTTACATGTCTTTTCTAGAATCTAAATAATACGAAACCTCGCTCTATGATTTGAAGGTAAAATCCTCAAATTTGGAATATAGCGATTTTTTTTAACGTTTTTCATGTAGTGTGACATTACGTAAATATATTGGTTGTTACCAATATTTCGATACTACTTCATGTTTTCTCACGATATGTATTTTGGCCTTCAAATCTCAGAATTTCGCAAATTTTGCATTTTTAGGCAAGTTTTCTTGCGTTCTGTTTTGTACTAAAAGTCATCGAATATAGTAATATTTGACGTTTACCATCCCCTTTTCCTTTATGTGATATAAACAAAATACCATCGAATTAGGCAATATTTTTCCGTTTTTCCACGTTTTTGTGAATTTTCAGTTTATTGTTAATAATTCATTATATATACGATAAAAATGATGCAAACACATAATTGATTAGAAAAAACCTTAAATACTTCATTTTCAATCAAACTATTTGTTTCTTGTTATAAAACTGAGTAAGATATTGAAAAGGGGAGAAGTTATGATTTTATTGCATATATAGACGTTTTCAGCCGGATTCGAGCGGTTTTATGTGTACATCTTCCATCGGTAATATAAACGGAAAATCAGGAACATTTTAGTTAATTCTAATGAAAACACATTGATTTTTATCATTTGTATTGGAAACAACATCTTTATATGTCTTTTCTTGGATCTAAATAATATGGAACCTCGCTTTATGATTTGAAATTAAAATCGTCAAATTTGGTAATATAGCGATTTTTTTTACGTTTTTCATGTAGTGTGTTTGTACGAAATATATTCGTTTTTACCAATATTTCGATAATACTTTATGTTTTCTCACGATATGTGATTTGGCCTGAAATCTGAGAATTTCCCATAATATTGCATTTTTTAAGCAAGTTTTCTTACGTTTTGTTTTGTACTAAAAATCTTTGAATTTAGCAATATTTTGACGTTTATCATCCTCTTTTCCTTTATGTGATTTAAATAAAATATCATCGAATTAGGTAATATTTTGATTAGAAATTTTGATCGTAATTGATTAGAAATTAACATTAAATGCTTCATTTTCAATCAACTATTTGTTTCTCGTTAAAAAACTGAGTAAGATTTTGCAAAAGCTAAAGTTCAGTTTTTATTGCATATATCGACGTTCAGCAGGATTAGAGCGGTTTTATGTGTACATCTTCCATCGGTATTATAAACGGAAAATCAGGAACATTTTAGAGTATT